>NC_057797.1:140258582-140558582 GCF_018294505.1 Triticum aestivum
CCCTCCACCCTCGTGGGCCCCTATTGCTCCACCGACGTACTTCTTCCTCCTATATATACCTATGTACCCCCAAATGATCAAATACGTAGCCAAAAACCTAATTCCACCGCCGCAACTTTCTGTATCCACGAGATCCCATCTTGGGGCCTGTTCCGGAGCTCCGCCGGAGGGGGAATCGATCATGAAGGGCTTCTACATCAACACCACAACCCCTCCGATGAAGTGTGAGTAGTTTACCTCAGACCTACGGGTCCATAGTTAGTAGCTAGATGGCTTCTTCTCTCTTTTTGGATCTCAATACAATGTTCTCCCCCTCTCTTGTGGAGAACTATTCGATGTAATCTTCTTTTTGCGGTGTGTTTGTTGAGACCGATGAATTGTGGGTTTATGATCAAGTCTATCTATGAACAATATTTGAATCTTCTCTGAATTCTTTTATGTATGATTGGTTATCTTTGCAAGTCTCTTCCAATTATCAGTTTGGTTTGGCCCACTAGATTGATCTTTCTTGCAATGGGAGAAGTGCTTAGCTTTGGGTTCAATCTTGCGATGCCCTTTCCCAGTGACTGTAGGGGCAGCAAGGCACGTATTGTATTGTTGCCATCGAGGATAACAAGATGGGGCTTTCATCATATTGCATGAGTTTATCCCTCTACATCATGTCATCTTGCTTAAGGCGTTACTCTGTTTTTAACTTAATACTCTAGATGCATGTTGGATAGCAGTCGATGAGTGGAGTAATAGTAGTAGATGTAGGCAGGAGTCGGTCTACTTGTCTCGGACGTGATGCCTATATACATGATCATACCTAGATATTCTCATAACTATGCTCAATTCTGTCAATTGCTCAACAATAATTTGTTCACCCACCGTAGAATACTTATGCTCTCGAGAGAAGCCACTAGTGAAACCTATGGCCCCCGGGTCTATCTTCATCATATTAATATCCTACTACTTAGTTATTTCCTTTGCTTTTTACTTTGCTTTTACTTTACTTTGCATCTTTATCACAAAAATACCAAAAATATTATCTTATCATATCTGTCATATCTCACTCTCGTAAGTGGCCGTGTAGGGATTGACAACCCCTATTCACGTTGGTTGCGAGGATTTATTTGTTTTGTGCAGGTACGAGGGACTCGCATGTAGCCTCCTACTAGATTGATACCTTGGTTCTCAAAAACTAAGGGAAATGCTTACGCTACTTTGCTGCATCATCCCTTCCTCTTCGGGGAAAACCAACATAGTGCTCAAGAGGTAGCAACGCTTCCAATCTATACCCCATTGCGGGTACATGAAGCTCAAAATGCCAGGGCCCAATGGAGTTATCACAATCACCAGTGATCCAGATATAGTACACCGCGCCGAAAACAAAATGACATCTTTGGCCCTTGAGGGACTATCCGAGGCCCTCGCGGCCGAAGAGTTAACCACTCTGCATTCTACAGTGGACAAAGACGATGTAATCCTTGATAAGAGGCCCAAGTCCACTTATTTCAAACCAACAGGCAAAATAGTTAAATTTCAAGTGTACCAGATGGATCCCAACAAGACAGCCTCCATTGGAGCACAATTGGAATCGACGGTCGACGTCGCCTTACGAGCGTTCTTGCGTGAGAATTGAGACATCTTTGCCTGCCACCCTTTGGATATGCCGGGAATCCCACGCAGACTGGCCGAACACAGCCTCAACATAATAAAGGGGTTCAAACCAGTCACGCAAATGCTGCGATGATTTTCCGAACCCAAACGACAAGCTATGGGGGAGGAGCTAGCCAAGCTACTTGAAGCCGGGTTCACGAGGGAGATCAAACACCAAGACTGGCTGGCAAATCTGGTCATGGTGCCAAAGAAAGATAAATCCTGGCGCCTCTGTGTCGATTTTAAGGACCTCAATAAGGCTTGCCCCACGGACCCCTTCCCACTACCCCGCATTGACCAAATAATTGATGCGACCGTAGAACATGACTCACATTGTCTGACGCATACTATGGATACCATCAAATCAAGATGAAGGAGTTCGACCAAGCTGCAACATCAATCATTACCCTCTATGGGCCTTTCTCCTGCAACACTATGCCTTTCGAGCTCAAAAACACCAGCGCCATTTACCAACGCATGATTCAAACATGTTTTGAAAAGCAAATCGTCAAGACAGTGGAGGCATACGTCGATGATGTTGTCATCAAGACTAAACACGTCAAATCATTGGTGGACGAACTGGGAATCACATTCAACAACCTCCAAACATATGACATACGGCTCAATCCGAAAAAATGTGTCTTTGGTGTTCCAGCCGGAAAACTACTCAGGTTCATCGTTTCCAATAGAGGAATTGAAGCGAACCCGACAAAAATCTGAGCCTTGTCACAATTGGCAACACCAATAGACTTAAAGCAAGTCCAAAAACTAGTCGGGTGCATGGCAGCCTTGAGCCTCTTTATCTCCAGATTAGGGGAGAAGGCGCTACCACTTTATCGACTCCTCTGACACACCGACCACTTCGAGTGGATGGACGTGGCTACAGCCGGATTGGAAGAAATAAAAACTTTGTTAGCAAGCAACCCAATCCTTAACACACCAAGTGTTGGAGAACCTATGTTGCTCTACATATCTACGACTCATCAGGTAGTAAGTGCGGTGCTCGTCGTTGAATGACAGGAGGAGGGACATAAATTCCCACTCTAGAAACCGGTGTACTATGTATCGGTGGTTCTAACACCGTGCAAATCTCGATACCCACATTATCAAAAGATAGCATATGCGGTCTTCATGGCATCCCGGAAGTTGTGGCACTACTTTCAAGAGTGTTCGATCACGGTGGCTTCCGAAGTACCACTCAATGACATCATAAACAATCGGGACGCCACCGGCCGCATCACCAAATGGGCCATCGAGCTCTTACCATTTGAAATAACACACAAGCCATGCCGACCTATTAAATCATAGGTGTTGGCCGACTTTGTCGCCGACTGGACAGAAACTGTACTCCCCAAGAAGTACAACACATACTCCAACTGGGTAATGTACTTCGATGACTCTAAAATGTTAGCCATATTGGGGGCTAGTGTGATCCTAACATCCCCCACAGGGGACACAGTCCGTTACGTGTTACAAATCATGTATACAGACTCCAACAACACGGCTGAATATGATGCACTATTGCATGGTCTCCGAATGGCTATTTCCATGGGCATCCAACTCCTCGAGGTGCGTGGGGATTCAAACCTTGCGATATCCCAAATAAATGGAGATTTCGATGCAAAAGATCCAAAAATGGCAGCATACCGCAATGCCATACTCAAAATATCAGCTCGGATTGAGGGGCTCGAGTTTCATCATGTCGCTCGAGAAAATAATCAGGCAGCAGACATCCTTGCTTGAATGGGTGCTAAACGTGACCCCGTCCCGCCTAACACCTTTGTGGAAAGGCTCTTCAAGCCATCCGTGGTATGGTAGGACGAGAGCGGCAATACTACCCCGGTTGCCGAACACAAGTCTGATATCATCGGGGGTCGGACACCGAAATGACACCTTCCGCCCAATTAATCATGGCTGTCATCGCTCCATGGACCGAACCCTTCCTAGCCTACCTTAATAGGCGGGAGCTCCTTGATGAACAGAATGAGGCCCGTTGCATAGTCCGATGCTCGAAAGCCTACAACGTTCATGAAGGAGAACTCTACAAGAAAAGTACCACTAGAGTTCTTCAAAGATGTATCTCTGAAGAGGAGGGACGATAGCTCTTGGGCGAAATACATGCTGGCCTCGGTGGCCATCATGTCGCAGCCCGGGCCCTCGTAAGTAAGGCCTTCGGTACATGTTTCTTTTGGCCCATGGCCCGAGCAGATGAACAGACACTTGTACAGCACTGTGTCAGATGCCAGCTGTTCGCCAATCAAAGTCATATGCCGCCCACCGCCCTAAAAGCAATTCCCATTACCTGGCCTTTTGCGGTCTGCGAGCTAGATATGGTCAGACCCCTTAAAGGGGGAAGCCATAAGAAGAAATATCTGCTAGTCATGGTGGATAAATTCACTAAGTGGATAGAGGCCAAACTAGTAAAGACAGTTGAAGCTGGGCCGGTGATCGACTTTATATCCGGCGTTGTGCACCGCTATGGTGTCCCCACAACATTATCACTGACAATGGAATTAAGCTCGACTACGCCTCAGTATATCACCCTCAAACAAATGGTCAGGTAAAACGAGCTAATGGCCTGATAATGAGTGGCATCAAACCCAGACTAGTGAGATCCCTAAGGTAGTCAGATAAACATTGGGTCGAGGAACTCGATTCCATACTCTGGGGGTTGTGGACCACGCCCAATCGCATGACCGGATACACACCTTTCTTCATGGTGTACGGTGCAGAGGCTGTCTTGCCCTATGACATTATTCATAACTCACCTCGAGTGCGCATGTATGAAGAGAGAGAAGCCGAGCTCGATCGGCAGGACAACCTGGATGGCCTAGAGGAGGAGGCGATGTTGCAAAAGCCCGTTCAACATTCTATCAACAATAGGCTCGGCGATACTAAAGCAGAGAAGTGCGGGTAAAGACATATAACATCGGCCAGCTCATTTTATGCCTCTCAAAGAAGAAAAAGGACAAGCTCAAACCAAAATGGGAAGGTCCCTTCAATATAGATGAAGTTCTCACTGGAGGAGCCTACCGCCTTCGCAATGCATCAGATAATCGCTTAGAGCCGAACCCATGGAACACGGCTCGGCTTCTAAGATTCTACGCATAAGTTCGGACATACTTCTTTTTGTTCTCTTTTCTTTCTTCTCTTCATCTGTTTCTCGTTTTTGTACAATTTCCATGATATGTTCGGATAAGCCAGACACTTGAGGGGTACACATCCTTAAATGTACACACCCCACCATGACTGGGGGCTTCTGTAAGTAGAAGCTTATGATTATCCCAAGCCTAGAGCTCACAATATATGTGTTGTTTGCTGATATACATCCTTTTTGCCATTATATGCACCTCTATGACTTAAGTTTTTGCCAAGATGGGTTGCCTTGCTCTTGTGCTTATGCCCTACGTTCCCAATTGTTCGGCTAGGGCATAAAGGGAGCGCCTCTGCGATTGTTACAATTGGGTTATCCAGACATGTACCTCAGACGGGTGAAGCCGAAAGCTAGCGTTCTTAAGGGAATAATTTATCGGCAATCAAATGACAGATTGTTGCAGTATTGCAACTACTTTAAAACACTGTGAGACAATTTTTCCATATTACAGATCACACACCCGACATGTGTACACATAGTATGCCGACCCAAGGAAAGGAACCCTTAATGGAACTATTTTCCGTGGATGATGTTTCTTACATATGTAATATGACATACATTGTGAACTCAAATTTTGTCGGTTCGAGTACAATGACCGGGTTGCTTGGTTTCTGGATATAATACATACTTCTTTCATTTCAAAAAAAGTATCTGGAAACACTCCACCAGTTTTTGTTTGGAGGACAAAAGCCAAAGGCCTGCGATGAGAAAATTTTCACATGTTCGGATAAAAGGTACATGTTGACTAATACAAACACCTATTCCTTATATACTCCATCTATAAGACTGTCTAACTTACAGTCCTCATGCGAGTACTTCACAGCTATCATTACTTGGTCATAAACCAACTTCACTAGAATTTCTTTCCCATCTGGTCCCTGTGGTCCTACTTGAGCCATATGATTTGGGTCCAGTTTAGTGAAGTGTGTCTTCACCATAGCCCAGGCTTCTCGTGCGCCTTCGTGGCAAGCGGATGTTTTCCATAGCTCGAATCGGCACCGGGCACCTTTGAACAGGTCTACAAGGCCCTCCATACTTTCCAGACGGGTATCAGATGGCCATAAATCCTTCACCATACTTTTCATGGCTTTCCGGGCCCGAGCATGTACTACAAACAGTTCCTTGAGCACGTCGCCTTGAAATCCGGATACTTCTTCCTCCAGTCGACCAGTCAACAGGCCTGCGGCAATAGAGTCATGACATTTTGAATTAAGGGATTACACATAAGCACCAAGGATGGTTCTAAATAAGAGAGGAAGACATACCGAACATGCCACCTTTCAGCTTCCCATTTTCCTTCGGAGCGGCCGATAACTGAGCCTTTAAGCTCTCTATCTCTTCGATAGTTTGTATTTTCCCCCGTCATGTTTATTATTCCCGAACACACTCGTTGTGCCCTTTTTCATTTCTGCTAGCTCGGCGGTGGCAACATTTAACTGTGTCTGATTTGCTTCTATCTCCTAGGACAGCGCGGTATTTTTCTCTTTGAGAACCTGCGGGTGATAGAGATCCTTAAATCAGTTTAACTCACCGCTTCAAGTCTCGGGGGCTACTGGAACATGACTATCAAAAATTGCATAAACTTTTACCTGTATGTCCTTCGAGAACAGTTGAATCACTCCGGCAAGTCCATCTCGAGCGGCTCGAAGATACGCATCCATCGAACTGAGTGCGGTAAACTCTTGTTCGGAAAACGCCGGAGCCCACATAGCCTCTTTCAATCGATGGTGATTCCTCATGCTTTCCACTTCGAAATTCGTGATGGATACGTCATCCGAATCTTCTTGAGGAGGCAGAATTGGCATTGCATCAGCTCGCGTCCTAGTTGACGAGTCCGGCACCGGATCATCGGACATTCGGCTAATCAGGCATTTTTCAACCATCCGCCACGTAGTCCTCCTGATGTCAAGGATAAAAGGAGACTTTTCAAAATCCGAACTCATGCCTAGGCATGTATTAGAGCACTTGTACCTCTTGAAAGGTTGTGAAGTCTCCGCAGCACTCCCAGTCCCTTTTCTCTTTGAACGACGGCCTTGCGTAGGGGCCGCCCTTAAGGAAATATGGTCCCTAGAGCGTCACTCCTATTAAAATCTGGGTCAGTACAAGAGATAGAAATGCAGATAAGGCTTTTGTTTTAAGGACCCTTTGAATACTCACAATGCAGAAGGGATAGAGGCGGGCGTAGTCGGCGGTAATAGCCACCTCCGAACCATCAAGCCTCGCTTGATAAAATGGCCCGTCGTAAAAATCTACATATATGTCCGGATCCTCACAAAAGCTAGGATCTTTATCTCGGTTATGATCCTCTGGCTGGGGAGCGGGACAGTGGGCGTCCTTGGTCATCTTCCTCCATGACTATTGGTGGCAACAAAGGGCAAATTTGATTAGTGTCTGTAAAGCAATAAAATAAATACAAATGATCAAAATATTACCCATTCAATGGGGGTGTACATGGAATAACCCTCCCGGTAGTTTAACCGGAGAAACTATTCCTTCTCGCCCTTATACAGATCGGCCAAGATTGAGGCCAGTTCAGCTGGAATATCTGGACCCTTTCGTCTATAGAGGGATGCGTCATCTTCTCCGTTGTAACACCATAAAGGGGTTACTCTGGATTGAAGAGGCTGGACACACCTCTTTATTGCAATGGCCATAACCTCAACTATCGACAGTTCGGTATGGGATAACAGCCTGACCTTGCTGACCAATCTCTTTATCTCTGTAGTGTCCTCTTCCTTGGGGCTTCTGGGATGCCAGTTGAGGCGCTTCTATAAACGAGCACTGGAAAATTTAGGGAGGCCGCATCGAACTGGATCCGGCAGTGGAACGTCATCCATATAGAACCATTCCGAAGACCACTACTGGTATACCTCTTTAGGTGTTCCTACGAGGTATCTGGATCCGGCTATGCGTGATACTTCAGCGCCTCCCACTTAAAATATGGAACCTCCCAGGTGGCAGGGAATGAGGCAAAAGAACTTCCTCCATAATTCAAAATGGGCCTCGATGCCTAAGAATATCTCGTGGAGGGCAACAAAACCTGATATGTGCAAAATCGAACCTGGGGTGAGCTTGTGTAGTTGGATGTCGTAGAATTCCAATAACCCCATGAGGAAGGGATGGATTGGAAATCCCAGGCCCCGTAACAGGAATGGGACAATGCACACCCTCTCCTCCTTATTGGGGTTGGGGAAGTTCTCGGCCATCGCGTCGTTGCCAATTGAATATAATCCCGCTCGAACGAAGACTAGATCCACGGGGGGAGGAGGTAACCTCGCATCTGGAGTCGGCTTAGCTCAAGATGAGGCACAGAGCAACTCTGCCAATAACCTTCTTGGGGGCCATGGGGCGCAAGGAGGAGCTTGGGGCACCAGTCATGCTGGAAAGCTATGTTCATGGCTAAACTCAACGGTTTCCCTTTTGCGTGATGTGAGATGGCATTAGGAGATCTACATCTCCTTATATAGATACCGTCTGAGCACGGAGAGGGGCTTATTTGCAAAAAAACATGGACCGCTCATATTCGCCTGGCGGGCGGAAAAAGCCTCGATAGGGGGGTCGTAAAAGACAGAAACGTCAAGGTTATCACCGGACTATCGTTGGTCCAAAATATAATGAAGAACCCGCCTTGCAAAGCCAAAGACATGAGCCAGATACTATGTCGTCATTGAAGGCAAGTTTGGGAGCTACTGAGGGAGTCCTGGATTATGGGGTCCTCGGGTGTCCGGGTCGTGTAGCATGGGCCGGATTGATGGGCCGTTATAGAAGGCCTTCCCCGTGTCTGGATGGGACTCTCCTTTCCATGGGTGACAAGTTTGGCATCCGGATGTATGATTTCCTTTCTCTGTAAACCGACTCTGTACAACCCTAGGCCCCTCCGGTGTCAATATAAACCAAAGGGTTTAGTCCGTAGAGGCTATTAGAATTCATATAGGGTAGACATCTAGGGCTTAGCCATTACGATCTCGAGGTAGATCAACTCTTGTAACCCATATACTCATCAAGCTCAATCAAGCAGGAAGTAGGGTATTACCTCCATTAAAAGGGCCCGAACTTGGGTAAACGTCGTGTCCCCTTTGTCTCATGTTACCTTCGATCCTCAGACGCACAGTTCAGGACCCCCTACCCGAGATCGTCTGGTTTTGACACCGACACCAATATAACACAACTTTCACATATTTTTGGCAACTTTTTATATGATTTATTGGACTAACCTATTGATCCAGTGCCTAGTGTCAGTTCCTGTTCTTTGCATGTTTTTTGTCTCATGGAAAATCCATATCAAACGAAGTCCAAATGCAATAAAATTTTACGGAGAATTATTTTGGAATATATGTGATTTTTCGGAGTGGGAATCACCGCAGACGAAGGCCCACACAGCCCACAAGCCAATAGGGCACGCCCAGGCCCCTGGAGCATGGTGGTGGGTTGTGCTATCCTCAAACATTGGTTGGAGCTCTACTTCGGGCGCAAGGAAGCTTATATCCGGAAAAAATCGTGTTAAAATTTCAGCGCAATCGGAGTTACGGATCTCTCGGAATATAAGAAACGGTTTTCGGCCAGATCTGGGGAATGCAAAACAGAAGAGAACAGAAAGGGAGATCCAATCTCAGAGGGGCTCCTGCCCCTTCGCCGCTATGGAGGCCATGGACCAGAGGGGGAACTCTCCTCCCATCTAGGGGGAGGCCAAGGAAGAAGAAGAAGAAGAAGGAGGGGGCTCTCTCCCCCTCTCTCCCAGTGGCGCTGGAGTGCCGCTGGCGCTAGGATCGTGACGACGATCTACATCAACAATCTTGCTACCATCAACACCAACTCTCTCCCCCTCCATGTAGCGGTGTAACACCCCTTCTCCCCGTTGTAATCTCTACTTAAACATGGTGCTCAACTCCATATATTATTTTCCAATGATCTATGGTTATCCTATGATGTTTGAGTAGATCCGTTTTGTCCTATGGGTTAATCGTGATCTTAGTTGCTATGATTGTATATTTTATTTGTGGTGCTGTCCTAAGGTGCCCCCTGTCTCGTGCAAACATGAGGGGCCCCCATTGTAGGGTGTTGCAATATGTTCACGGTTTGCTTATTGTCAATGTTGCGGGGGTGACAACAACCTATACGCGGATAAGTGGGTTATGGCATATGGTAGTAAAGAGGACTTGATACTTAATGTTATGGTTGGGTTTCATGACCTTAATGATATTTAGTAGTTGTGATGCTTGCTAGAGTTCCAATCATAAGTGCATATGATCCAAGTAGAGAAAGTATGTTAGCTCATGCCTCTCCCTCATATAAAATTACAAGAATGATTACCGGTACTTGTTATCGATTGCCTAGGGACAAATGACTTTCTTGTTGACAAAAGCTATCCACTTTTATTACCTTGAAATTTATTCGTAGTTTTATTCTCACAAAGTACTTCTACTTTTATTCTTGCAAATTAGTTTCATACTTGTTTCCGGTGAAGCAAACATCAAGTGTGTGTAGAGTTGTATCGGTGGTCGGTAGAACTTGAGGGAATATTTGTTCTACCTTTAGCTCTTCATTGGGTTCGACACTCTTATTTATCGAAGAAGGCTACAAACGATCCCCTATAGTTGTGGGTTATCAAGAACTTTCTGGTGCCGTTTCCAGGGAGCAATAACGTGGGGTGAATATTCTCAGGTGTGCTTGTTTTCTTTATAACTAAGTAGTTGTTATTTCCTATTCTAAGTTATTCTCTATCTTTAGTTATGGATATGGAACATGAAACACCAAAAACATTAGTGGTACTTGCTACTCATGGAGATGGGGAACCTCCTAAAACCCTCGATGCTCATTATGTGAAAAATATTATGCACTACTTTGATAATCCTGAGAAAACCCCATTCAACATGATAATGGGAGTAATGTTGGATCAACGTGAATAATTTAGTATTATTGGTTGACACAAAAAGGGAAACTTTTATGGGATCAATTTTATATGTTGCATTGGTATGCTCGGGATTTATGCTTGAGATATGATTTTACTTGTTGCTCTAGGATAAATGCTTCACACCTTGCCCTTTCATGCAAATTTAATGACAATGAAACCTTAGCTTCCTATGCTAATGATATATATGATTACTATGATGTGGAACAAATAGACGAATTTGTTACTTTTTAAGGGTGCTTATGAAATTGAATCTTTGTTTTTAAAATATGAAGCTTTTGATGATGATGTTTATATACCTGAAAATTTTGCCATCCTTAAATATTGCTATGATAATTATAAATATAATTCCGATATTGATAAATTTATTGAGAAAATCTTCGTTGTCCAAGAAGAGACTGATATTTTGCAGGAGTCTATGGAAGAAGAAATTGATGAAACTGTGAGCTCATTGGATGAAAAAGATGATGAGGAGAGTGAAGAACAAAAGGAGGAAGAGCGGATTAGCTACTCGTGCCCACCTTCTAATGAGAGTAACCCTCCTCATACATTATTTAATGTCCCTTCATGCTTACCAAAGGATGATTGCTATGATAATTGCTATGGTCCCGTTGATTCTTTTGAAATATCCCTTTTTGATGAACTTGATGCTTGCTATGCTTGTGGCCAAGATACCAATATGAATGTTTCTTATGGAGATGAACTTGCTATTGTTCCTTATGTTAAGAATTAAATTTTTGCTATTGCACCCACACACGAGAGTCCTATTATTATTTTTAATTCTTCAAACAACACTATATCGGGGAAGTTTGCTCTTGTTAAGGATTACGTTGATGGGTTGCATTTTGCTACTACACATGATGATTTTGATGAATATAATATGCATGTGCTTGCTGCTCCTAATTGCACTTATTACGAGAGAGGAACTACATCTCCGCCACTTTATGTTACCAACATGATAAAATTGCAAGAAACTGCGTATGCTATGTATTGGCCTTTACTTGATGTGCATGAATTGTTCTTTTATGACATGCCGATGCATAGGAAGAGAGTTAGACTTCGTCATTGCATGATATATGTTGCTTTGTGCTCATTACTAAATGCCAAATCATTGTTAATTAAAATTGGCTTTGATATACCTTGGGATCCGGGTGGATTCATTACTTGAGCACTTTATGCCTAGCTTAATGGCTTTAAAGAAAGCGCTGCCAGGGAGACAACCCAGAAGTTTTAGAGAGTCGTTTATTTCTATTGAGTGCTTTTATAAAGTTTAAACAAATAGAGGGGAACTTAAAACTTCACAAAAAGAAAAGTGAAAGTGAGATAGACGAGCACCGTGGAAGCGGGACCATGCCTTGAAATTTGTTCATGCCCATGGAAACTTTGTGAATCTTGAATTGCAAAAACTTTTCAAAAAAATAAGTATCCCCTTGTACAATTCCATTTTATTATAAATATAATGTGCCAAGATTTGCCTTTAGGATGTTTAGATTGCTTGTTGGTATGTGTCGTGCAGAAACAGAAACTTTGGCCAGGCCGGAATGCATCTCTCCTTGTCATGAAAGATATGCAGCCCAGTAAGTCAGAGAAAACAAATAGGCCTAGATTGGGTATTCTTCCAAAGAAATAGTGGCCTACCTATTTTCCCAAAGAAAAAACTGTTGGGCTGGTCATGTTGTTAGGTAGGCCACAGAGACCGCACAACCCAGTTTATAGCCTGCTCCTCCGAACAAATCATGAAAAAATTGTGCAATCCTGTCGTTAATTGACTATACATTGAAAATGATGTGGGTCCCAGATATCAGCAGGGTGGAAAGATTAAAAAACAAGGGGTGCATCTGAGTAGTAAAAGAGGCGCTTTGCTTGTGTTCGGGAGTGGACCTGGTGGGTCCATACTATCATACTCACATCTACAGTCCTCTCCCGATTCACTATGTTGATAGGGCCGGCTGGCGGCGCCGCGGTGAGCGCACCAAGGCGGAGGATAAAGTGTTGTCGCCAATGTGCTGGGTTGGGTTGGACATTCTTATTGAAAAATAAAAATGGACCGGAACTATTTACGACATTGACTACGATTTGCATTGGTCCGCTGGTTGCAGGAAGAAAATGGTGGGAGAAAGAAGATTGGTCGCTATCTTTGCCTAAGAATTATATCAACCGAATGTAATGACACTGTCATAGGAAATAATATCCTCCTGTTAAATCGTGAATATAAAGAACTGGTGCATGAGCATTTAGCTTTATTTATTTACTTATTTATGTTTACGGGACCATGAGCATGTACCTGGGCCGGATTCATGTGAGAGCCCCCCTTCCAGTTAATTATGGGCTCCTCTATTGGGCCTTCATCAGTGTGTTGCATGTTATCAACAAGTGGAAAATGTGTTCCTACAAAAAATAGTATGCGCTACATATGGTACGGGGCACTAAAGGACCGGACCGTGCAACGACTTCCAAAACATTGTGTTTGTCGTTCTAACAACACATTTATTCAACCAACAGACAACTCTCTCTTCCAAACCAGACATCAGCCATCATTACAAAAGGGATACCAAAAAAGAACAAGTGTATGCATCAAACTAAATAAATATCCTACTACACCAACTGCACGCATCTAACTAACTAGCTCAGTTAGACATTACTATTTATTAAGCTATGGAGATTGGCTGACGGTTTGAACTAGATGGGTGTCTGAAGGGGAAACTCCAGCCAGAAGTCAAAGTAAAATACTTGCAACCCTCTCTCCTACTTTGGGCTGCAGAGTGTGGCGGCATATATCAGGGTATGGTGCATGCGGAGACGCATGGTACGCTGTGTACACACAGTTTTGCCTGATGAACGAAACCGCGCTGCCATCATGATCCTTGCCGTCGATTATCTCCTGGTTAATCGGATAATTCAGTCCGAGAAACAGAGAGTGTGTACCAAGGATACTTACCAGCCTCCAGTCAAAAATTCTTGAAGGCCCAGAGAAGCTGGGGTCCTACTCAAAGACCTTGCAGTGACTGTGATTGTATTCCATGAAACAACATGTCTGGTACATGCGAACGATCATCAATCATTCGCCGTTGTCTGATTGAGCCAGGAACCACCTGCAACTGCCATACCACTTTTCGTTGAAAGGTTTTGGGATTAAGAAGGGTAGGGACACCAGGCGGCCTACAACATCATATCAAGTTGGAGTCAAATAAAAAGGGCTCTTAATTTAGTCAATCTTAAGAACAACATGTTATGACCATGAATATTTTTTCAATAAATGTTGAAAGTAATATAAGCAAGCCATCATGATATCATAGGAAAGTAACATACTTTTGTAACAGCCGTTTGCAGCGATGACTGGAGTAGGCCAGCAATACGTCCAGCCATGGAAGGAGTCGACGGTGTAAATGAAGCCCTTGTGTTAAATGGCATCAGAGAACCATGGCGAATGTATAATCCTGCGATGGACGTGCAGATTTATCCACTTACCGCAGTGACCTGTTAGATAGGCGAGACCGCAGTTGAAGAACGCAATTAGCCTGAATTATTTATAATACGCAGATCTTGTGGGCACTTGGCAGATTACAACCTTGAGCAAATCAAACTTGGTGTCATGTTGGCTACTGTAATATTTTGAGTATTCTAGGCCGTGGTGCCAAAGCAGTGCAGTGTTAATCGAAGGAAGGGGGATCAATCGCCGGGTGTACACCTCCACGAGCATCCAGCTGCCGCCACCGTCGATGAGCACCATGCAAGACGTGTTCATGCCGACCCAATACATATTGCTAATGTAGTTGAGGGTGACGGGGATCGGATCACAGTCAAGATGGTTGATGCTCGCCACCTAATACGTCTCCAACGTATCTATAATTTTTTATTGTTCCATGCTATTATATTATATGTTTTGGATGTTTAATGGGCTTTAATATACCTTTTTATATTATTTTTGAGACTAACCTACTAACCAAAGGCCTAGTGCAAATTGCTGTTTTTTTGCCTATTTCAGTGTTTCAAAGAAAAGGAATATCAAACTGAAACCTTCGGGAGACTTATTTTTGGAACAAACGTGATCTAGGAGACTTGGAGTGGCCGTCAAGAAAGAAGCGAGGAGGCCACGAGGCAGGGGGCACGCCTAGGCGGGAGGCGCGCCCCCACCCTCGTGGGCCCCTCGCAGCTCCACCGAAGTACTTTTTCCTCCTATATATACCTATATACCCCGAAAACATCCAGGAGCACCACGAAACCCTTTTTCCACCTCCGCGACCTTCTGTACCCGTGAGAGCCCATCTTGGGGCCTTTTCCAGTGCTCCGCCGGAGGGGGAATCGATCACGGAGGGCTTCTACATCAACACCATAGTCTCTCTGATGATGTGTGAGTAGTTTACCACAGACCTTCGGGTCCATAGTTATTAGCTAGATAGTTTCTTCTCTCTCTTTGGATCTCAATACAAAGTTCTCCTCGATTCTCTTGGAGATCTATTCGATGTAATTCTTTTTACGGTGTGCTTGTCGAGATCCGATGAATTGTGGGTTTATGATCAAGATTATCTATGAACAATATTTGATTCTTCTCTGAAATATCTTATGCATGATTTAAATATCTTTGCAAGTCTCTTTGAATTATCAGTTTGGTTTGGCCTACTAGATTGATCTTTCTTGCAATGGGAGAAGTGCTTAGCTTTGGGTTCAATCTTGCAGTGTCCTTTCCTAGTGACAGCAGGGGCAGCAAGGCATGTATTGTATTGTTGCCATCGAGGATAAAAAGATGGGGTTTTTATCATATTGCTTGAGTTTATCCCCCTACATCATGTCATCTTGCCTAATGTGTTACTCTGTTCTTATGAACTTAATACTCTAGATGCATGCTGGATAGCAATCGATGTGCGGAGTAATAATAGTAGATGCAGAATCGTTTCGGTCTACTTGTCGCGGACGTGATTCCTATATACATGATCATGCCTAGATATTCTCATAACTATGCGCTTTTCTATCAATTGCTCAACAGTAATTCGTTCACCCACCGTAGAATTTGCTATCTTGTGAGAAGCCACTAGTGAAACCTATGGCCCCCGTGTCTATCTTCCATCATATTATTTTCCTATCAATTTATATTTTGCAATCTTTATTTTCCAATCTATACAACAAAAATACCAAAAATATTTATCTTATTATCTCTATCAGATCTCACTTTCGTAAGTGACCATGAAGGGATTGACAACCCCTTTATCGTGTTGGTTGTGAGGTTCTTGTTTGTTTGTGCAGGTACTAGGGGACTTGTGTGTTACCTCCTACTGGGTTGATACCTTGGTTCTCACAACTGAGGGAAATACTTACGCTACTATGCTACATCACCCTTTCCTCTTCAAGGGAAAACCAACGCAAGCTCAAGAGGAAGCACCACCCTACGATCGTTATGCTACGTGACACGCCATTTCTGAAGATCAGGCGGCATCAGCAAGCAAGGAGTTGGCTTAAAAAACTCCGGCCTACGGGCTTTGAGTAAACGGTACAACCCCGACGAGCACGCGGCGAGCGGTATGGTACTGAGATTGTCCACACGTGAAACAATGAGCTTGATTACCTCTGTGGGGAGCGAATTCCAGCCACTCTTTCGGCGGACGCTGCTTGATTCTGCCATTGTTATTGCTTAGGTTTCGGAAGAGGGGGGAGGCGCCTTAGCAGGGATGGAAGATTGGACGATTATGTGCGAACAAGGATGGAGAAGTGAATATGTGATGCGGGAAGTGGACAGGTGATGATGACTATAGCACGCCGCTTGACTTACGAGACACGTACCGGCAGCGTAGTGTCATATCGATGCCAGAAAACTTGCTTGAGTGATCACAGTACTAGTACTCCCTATAGTACCTACTACTATCCCCTAACTTGCTTGACTAGAGTAGTAGTTGAGCAGGACTCTGCTCTACTACTAGCACTGGAGGATTAGTATATTCTAATCCAAAATAGTTACAAACTTCAATGCAAGTAATGTACACTGTACTGACAGTGGAACCCATAGAGTACTTAGAATACAAAATTAAGGATGCAAATAAATTTTTATAGAGGGAGAATCATACACGCAATTAACTCAAATGGATTGGATGTGACTCTATTATTCTCCAACGGCAACTGGCAAATCTACTCCCGCGGGCCGGAGTAGGTTTCTCGGTTTGCTTGCGGGTTTACCGGGGGGTTTAATGGAGGCGAGGAGGTGTATTCAGCCGGGTGTGCAGCGTGCGGCTCAGTACTATTTGATTTGACAGCTACTAGTATATTATAAAAAAGAAAGAAGAGTAGTAGAGATAGAGATAAGAGTAGAGATAGAGACTAGGGAGGAGCACCATCTACTGCTTTGTGTGCTACTCATGTGGGGAGGTTTGGCCGTCGCAACCTCCCCTACCAAAAATGCTAGACCTACAAACAATTACATGGTTTTACAGACTCTTTTTATCTATTGACCAATCACAAACTTTGCCCTCCCCCTGATTTTCAGGGGAGTGGGACGGCTCCACAACCTATTGACCAATCAGAAACACACAAGTTAATCCTTCCCTATAAACGTTGTAGTTATTTGTACGTGTAGCATTGCTCCCAGCCACTCCCTCCTGCGCTCCATTCGGCGGGCGCTGTTGAAATTTGGGGAGCGCACTCTCGCGACTGCTGGCAGTGACGACTTCACCGATGACAACTTCTTCCCCGACCTCGACAACCTCTTACTCAACGACATTGGCGACAACCTCAATGCCAACGGTGCTGCTCCCGTTGCACCATATGTGTTTCTGTCCTTCCTATTCGAAATCGTTGTAGAATTCATGTTTCCAGTATGTGTCCTAGATTTGGTCTGTTCATCTACTATGCTAGTCCACATGATTAGATTAACCTTTGTTATAGCCATCATGATTTATTTTGTGCTTATCCAGACTAAATCTCGTAGTAACTTGTTCATATATTCAACTGGCGCACCGTCCCCTACAGCCACTCCCGTTTCATGGACGGCCTGGTCGATGCCTCCAAGGATCCCTTTGTCTACTGGTATGAGTGCCCGATGCCGTTTTGGGGATCACCGGCGGACCTTGTGCATCACCTCACGAAGCCGTCCGTCTATCACTACTAGCCCTTGGCAGAGAACATCAAGTACGAGACATGCTATCCATTCACCATGATGGAGTCGTTGGAGGATCACCGCCGCCTGCTAGTCTCGGAGGAGGACGACAGTGTCTTACTCTTGATCGTGGGCACCGGCGAGGCCCGTGCAGGCCGCCGCCCCATCTCTGTAGTGTGCATCAGGGGTGATGCCGCTGACGCTGACACTGACACGAGGCAGATGTACGGGTGCGTGCTCACTGTTACTACCCCTCCGAGTTACGTGGTCGGCGACACTGGCTACAGGAAGCTGACTAGGACTATGCCGAGCTGGGACCTTCCCCCCGATGTGGACATGGAAGACGCATGGTATGATGTAACATCCCAATTTTCAATTTGGATGTTATACATAGGCCATCATATGCATATCACATTTTTATTTGCATTTTGGTTGTGATCCTAGAAATCTTAAGAAACTCAAGGACCCAAGGAGAGAGTTGGAGGTTTCACAAATTTCATATTTGAATTTTCTCAAATCTCAAAAGAGGATCAATTTGATTTTCTTATTTTTTCTCTCCAATTATTTCCAATATTTAAAATAAAAGAGAGAAGATAATATGACTTCTTCAAAAGAAAGGAATATTGGGGAAGAAAACTTTAAAATCAATTTATATTTTATTTGGATTTTATTTGCTATTTTATTTGAATTAGAAAAATTATAGGTTTGTTCTAAATAATAGGTTTAGACGATGAAAATTATTTCTCATACATTTCGAATTTTTTTTATATTTTATTAGGATTTTCTTCGGGCAAAAAATTATTTAAAAAAAACTACCCGCCCGACTCGACCGAAGGCCTAGCCGAGCAGGCCGGCGCGGCACCGCCTCCCTCTCTGACTGGGGACAGGAGTCCCGAGCTCCGCCGTCGTGTCCGGCTCGGACACGAGCCGCCACCGCCCCTCCCGTAAGGCCCGTTGCCCCCCCCTCGCCTTTTATATACCGCCCCACCCCGCTGCTTCCTCCCCCACTCCAACCCGCAACCGCAGCTAGCCGCCGCAACCTGCAGCGCCGCTGCCGAGCCACCGCCATCGCTTGCTGCAATGTCGCCGCCCGCAACCCGCCCGACGCCGCGCCGCCCTGCCCTGCAACCGCGTCGCCGCCACCAAAGCCGCCGTTCGTCGGAGCCGCTGTTCGCCGGAAACCGCCGCCGCCCGCCAGTTTTTTGCCGGTTTTAGGTATAAAACCTAGATCGGTTTTTTAGGGTTTTGTCGGTTTTCTTTTCAGTTCAACGGTTTAGATCGGTTTTATATTTTTGGGGTTCCTAGTTAGCGAACGTTTTCTATATAGTTCGTTTTAGCGAACGCGTTCGTTAGTTAGGTAGTCTTAGCAAACGTTCGTTTGTTAGGCTTCTTCTTTTATATTATTTTCGGTCGGGGACCTATCCATGAATACTTTTCTCACAGATTAGTCCCTGATCTTCAAACCCTCGCAACTTTTTGCTCGCTTGTCCAAATCTAGTGAAACCAACACCAAAATCGTCGTGTTGTTCCCCTCTTTCGAGATAATCAACTTGAACATGGTTTCGACAATTTAAAATTTGGTTTCAAGCAGATTTGATTTTGAACTTCTTTTGATTGTAATTTGAATTTCGTTGCTTCGATTTGGTTGATACTTTTTGCAAATCGAAGCTCTTCAGTTGAACTTTCAATTTGGATCTTTTTATTTGAGTTATACCCTTGCATTTTATGCTTGAGTGCTTATGTATGCTATTCTTTGTTCACGATAGAGTTTCCGGAGTGCGAAGCGTGCTACTACGAGTCACTAGGGTTTTTTGATCGTCAGCAAGGCAAGTAACACTTTGATCATACCCCTTTATTACCCAGTTTTATGCATTAGTTTCAATCCTCAAACATTGCATGAGTAGGATCTGTATAACCTGTGGGTACTAGGAAGTAGTTGGTGAGGTAGAACCTACTGTCTTTATTTCAAACCCTGGGAGTTACTTCTACGTTATGCTTATATCGCTATGCTATGCTTGTATACATGGTTTGGTTTGAGTGATCCATGACAGATGTGAGAGTTTTGATTAATGATTAAACTTAAGGTGGCTACTTTAATACTCATCTGGGTGGATTGGTTGAGGCACCCTGGAGCACCAAGTGGTTGCCTGGGCACCTGGAGCAATCCAGTGTTGTCCTGGGATATCCCGGAGTACCCGTGTGATCATGCTACGGTTTTCCACCCAGGCTCAAAGGGATCATAAGATTGTTCATGCTGGAAACTTACGTGTGCAGCCACAAGCCATTATGGGCTCTAGCATAGTTGAGTATGTTGTGTGACCTCTTTCAGTGGTAGGCTAGCAAATGTAGGGGATGTAGGTGGTATTGTCTACCCAGAGTAAAGATTTAATGCTTCTGAAAGACTGTGTCTCGGTCATCCGTCTCTCAAACACCATGCAGTGTGAGAAATCCAACGGAGGAGATCGAGTCTTGTGGAGAAAAGTGCGAAAACCTCTACAGAGTGTATAAACTAATCATGGTTAGAAGTCTCCCTGGGATGGACATCTTGAGTATCTGGTACTTGAATTATTGATCTGATCTCATCACTCTATTTAATTAATTTGTTGGGTTGATGATTATTTAATTTGGGATTGAGTTGGAGGAACCTTCTCAATGTTTTCAACAAACATGTAGGTAAATAGAATATATTCCTTTGTTGTAGGAAAAAACTAGCTTTCTGCAAAAATAACCATAGAGCCTCCACCAGCCAAATATGCATATAGTTTTAGCTGTTACATGTTCATTGCTTTATAGTGTTATTTTCCCAGCATATTCCATGTGCTGACCTACACAGGCTGTAACGTATTATGTTGCAGAGTTTTCAGACGAAGAGTAAGGTGCGCTAGGTCGTTGTCATGCACTTAGCTATGATGTTGGAGTTGATGGACTCATTTTACCTTGGAAGCTTCTGGTGTTATATTCTTTAGATGGCCTTCAGCCATATTATTGTAATAAGTGTTCTCTTTTGAGACATTCGATGTAATAAGTGTGTGATTGCACTCTGCTATAAATCCTTGAGTACTATGTGTGTCAACATTACTGATCCAGGGATGACACTTATACACAGAGATTTGACCGTTTGAGGTCGGATCGCTACATATGATTCCCCCCCCCAACGTGGTGCATGGGGACTCCAAGGAGGTTCACCTGGACATATGCACACGCTGACTGTAGGACGCGACCACTAAGATGAACCATAGGACACTCTTCTCTACTCATTTCTGACTCTTCTCCACTTTCTACTCTATAGATGACGGACCCCTTTTGGATGATACTTGAAGGAGGCTACTAGATATCTGAACATCGGAATACCAAGCTTCACCGGGACCTACACCGCCACTCTACCAGAAGAAGAGCACGGGACCATTCGAGTACATGTTCCAGGAAGGACATTCACACCAGTTACGGAGCCCATAGAGTTTTCCTTTGATGCACCAACCTGGAGTTTAGGAAAGAGCATGGCAGCTCACATCGCCATGGGACGCATCGGCGAAGTTTACCACAATGATCTTAAGGACATGATCTACCAGATATGTGGACACCGAGATGAGCAATGGGAGATGATTTGCACCAGGAAGGACAAGTCCATTGCAGCTTACATCCAGGAGTTGAACCAGCACATTCGTCGTCAGGAGAACTAGATGTGCGCCAGCATGATATACCTGAAGAAGGTGATGACCAGGAACATGGAGCTAGAAGAGGAACTCAAGTCTACATGCGATGGATACGAAGAGGAAATTGCAGTACTACTGGAGAAGAATGAAGACCTGAAGAAGAAGCTAGGAATATTCATGGGAGACCCTGTGCCAGGCGGTCACGACCATCCCAAAGACTACATCATCATCGGCGACAACGACTCCGACCCCGACAGTGATGATGATTATGAATACGAAGCTGGAGCAGATATCATGGAGTCTTCTTCCGATCAAAATTTTTAGTCGACCACCATATTATCAGTAGTATTCCCCCATGTATATAGTAGTAGTCCGAGTATTTTGTAATAGTAGCTAGATCGATTGTATGCCCTATTTGAATTGAGTGGTGTGATATGAATGTGTTTGTCTCATGTGCATATGGGTAGTGATTTTCTCCTTAGACCTCACTCTATTATAATCTCTCCCCTCTAAACCTATCAGATGCCTCCGAGACGTGACCCCGGATTTGTCTTCCCACCGGAGCTCACCCAGTTGATCCAACAGCAGAATGCCTTGATGAACCTACTAATCCAGAACCAAGGCAACAACAACAACAACAATAACAACCCACCGCCACCACCTCCAGTTGACAACTTAGCCTGTTTTCTAAGGTTGACTCCGCCGGTGTTTTCCAGTAGCACCGAGCCAATTGTTGCTATGACTGGCTCCGCAGGATTGGAAGGGAGCTGACCACCATAGGTTGCACGGATGCTGAGAAGGTGAGTTTTGCCGCACATCAATTGGATAGACCCGCAGCGTCATGGTGGGAGAATTACAAAGCCACTTTTCCCATAGCCAATGTCACATGGGATCAGTTTCAGCAAGCTTTCCGTACAGCCCATGTCTCAACTGGAGCAATGAGTATGAAAAAGCGTGAGTTTCGCAACTTACGCCAGGGAAATTGTACTGTGGGGCAGTACGTGGATGAGTTTAGTAAGTTAGCTCGCTATGCCCCAGATGACATGGCCACAGATGCCACGAAGCAGGAGAAGTTTATGGAAGGGCTGAATGACGAGCTGAGTATGCAGTTGATGGTGGCAGCATTTAATAACTACCAAGATTTCGTAAATAGGGCCCTTATGATTGAAGGCAAGCAGCAACAGATAGAGAGCCGCAAAGGGAAGTATGGACAAGGGAAGTACAATTCTGGAGCTCAGCAGAAGCCTTGTTTTACCCCGAACTCGGGAGGACACACTCATAACCATGGAGGCCATACTCATAATTGAGGGAGTTTGCATAACCACAGTGGCCCTAAGAATGGGAATGGGAATGGAGGAAACAATGGACAGAACCATTCCAACCGAGCAACACCCTCCAGGAAGGATCTAAGTCACATTACTTTTTTCAAGTGCGGGAAGACTGGACACTACGCCACTGAATGCCCTGAACCAAAGAATGGAAATGGCAATGGAAGCTCAGGGAAGAAGCCAAACCCTTTCAGCAGAGGTCAGGTGAACCACATGAATGTGGAGGAGGTTGAAGAACAGCCTGACGCAATGATCGGTAATTTTTTGATTAAGTCATTTACTACTCTCGTTCTTTTTGACACTGGTTCATCGCATTCATACATATCAAGGGGATTTGTGGACAAGTTTAAGTTGCCAACCTTAGCCTTAGGTCACCCATGTTAGTAAGCTCACTAGGAGTAGAGTATATGGCCAGCCGATGGTGTGATCGGTTACCCCTAACCATTGGTAGCCACGTTTTGCCCTCAGACCTAATAATTTTGGAGTCCCAAGGATTGTATATAATATTAGGCATGGATTAGTTATCGAAGTATGGAGGAAACATCAATTGTACTAGTAAGTCAATTTTACTCACCACCCCGGAAGGAAAGAGGATCAAGTATGTATCCAGGCATGCGCCAAGGTGGACCCAAGTAAATTCCCTCTCGGGAGTTGTTCAGGAAGAAGTGCCTGTTGTGAAGGATTACCCGGATGTATTTCCAGAGGAACTACCAGGCATGCCCCCAGATGAGACATAGAGTTTTTGATAGAGTTGTTGCTAGGCACCGGACCAATATCGAAGAGACCATATCGGATGCCCGAAAATGATCTCGAGGAGATTAAGGAGTTATTGGACAAAGGTTATAGTCGACCAAGTTCATCACCGTGGGGAGCCCCAGTGCTCTTAGTTGAGAAGAAGGATGGATTGTTAAGAATGGTTGTTGATTATCGGGCGTTGAATGAAGTAACGATCAAGAACAAGTACCCACTACCGATGATCAATGATTTGTTTGACCAGTTGCAAGTAGCTAAAGTGTTCTCCAAGATTGATCTTCAATTAGGATACCACCAGTTGAAGATCCAATAACAGGATATACCTAAGTCAGCTTTTACCACAACGTACAGGCTATATGAGTACAAGGTCATGTCATTTGGATTGACTAATGCCCCTGCCTATTTTATGAGTATGATGAACAAGGTATTCATGGAGTTTTTGGATAAGTTTGTTGTGGTATTCATTGATGATATTTTGGTGTACTCAAAGAATGAAGAGGAACACAAGGAACATGTGCGATTAGTTCTCGAGAAGCTCAGGGAAAATCAGCTATATGCCAAGTTTAGCAAATGTGAGTTTTGGTTGAAGGAAGTTGGATTCCTTGGACATGTTATATCCGGAGAAGGTATAGCTGTAGACCCTACCAAGGTTCAGTCTGTCACTGAGTAGTTGGCACCCACCTCAGTCGGAGAGAACCGTAGTTTTCTAGGACTCGGAGGATATTATAGAAGGTTCATTGAGAATTTCTCCAAGATTGTGAAACCCATGACAGAGTTGTTGAAGAAGGACTCCAAGTTCAAATGGACCGAAGATTGTGAGGCCAATTTTCAGGAGTTGAAGAAACGTTTGGTTACAGCTCCAGTGTTGATTCTTTCAGATATACGCAAACATTTCCCCGGTTATGGGGAAAAGTGCGCAAACCTCTGCAGAGTGTATCTAATCATGGTTAGCCATGTCCCCGGTTATGGACATCTTGAGTATCTGGTACTTGAATTCTTGATCTGATCTCATCACTCTATTTAATTAATTTGTTGGTTTGATGATTATTTAATTTGGGATTGAGTTGGAGGAACCTTCTCAATGTTTTCAACAAACTTGTAGTTAAATAAAATATATTCCTTTGTTGTAGGGAAAAACTAGCTTTCTGCAAAAATAACCATAGAGCCTCCACCAGCCAAATATGCATATAGTTTTAGCTGTTACATGTTCATTGCTTTATAGTGTTATTTTCCCAGCATATTCCATGTGCTGACCTACACAGGCTGTAACGTATTATGTTGCAGAGTTTTCAGACGAAGAGTAAGGTGCGCTAGGTCGTTGTCATGCACTTAGCTATGATGTTGGAGTTGATGGACTCATTTTACCTTCGAAGCTTCTGGTGTTATATTCTTTAGATGGCCTTCAGCCATATCATTGTAATAAGTGTTCTCTTTTGAGACATTCGATGTAATAAGTGTGTGATTGCACTCTGCTATAAATCCTTGAGTACTATGTGTGTCAACATTATTGATCCAGGGATGACACTTATACACAGAGATTTGACCGTTTGAGGTCGGATCGCTACATATGATTCCCCCCAACGTGGTGCATGGGGACTCCAAGGAGGTTCACCTGGACATATGCATTACCAACTTAAATGTTGATCATTAGTCTTCGCTCAATGTAATCCGCTGTCTAAGCATGTGGAGACTCCCATGCATGATCTTGCTCTATTGGAGTATCGCGCATGAATAAAAGTGTATCCATTTATGGTTTACTCTAGAATCTTCCATGTATGAAATTTTTACTACAGTACTGGTAAAGGACTTATGATGAACCATTTCTTACATCTCCTTTGCCCGGTTCCAAGTCATCCTGATTTAATCCCTCCGTCTAGGTGTATAAGGGCATGGTTAATACTTTACAGTATAGCCAACTGTTGACTATGAGAAAGTGCCATGTCATCTGTAGCCAACATGTATAACAATCGATACTCAAAAACTAATTCTTAAAGATCATTTCTTGCAAAGCACAATAAGTGTTATTTCTTCACAAGTTTTGGATGTAGGTTGAATAGTTGAACGCTTTTGTTTGCAAAAGATACTTTTTAATCTATTTCACCCGGATGTTTGTGAGCTCTAGAGATGAAATAATATCCGAAGAAACCTATCGATACCCATTACACATGAGATGACCCCCGCATCCTTTGTCAAAATAAACAACTCCCCGATCAATGTATTTCACTGTTCCGTGCAACGCATGGGCACCTTACTATAGATTAGATTAGTACGACCAAAAATTGAACTAACATTATATATAGTACGATAAATGCTGATGCATGTCACCTAAAATTATATCCTTGAAAACTATGTTCAAATATGAGTCCAAAGATATAGTTTTTGTTGACATGCACTAACATTTTGTTAGTTAAATATTCAGTCAAATTCAATGGGGGACTAATAAACCACAACCGATGTAGTACTAGTATAGAGGGTGGCACTGCACGCGAGTCCCACCCCGCTCGTGGCGTGACAGTAAAGCCATCATATCACAAAACCCAACCACTCCCAGTAATAAGTGGCCTGGTAAAATAAACGGACAAGCAACCATCACATCCCTCCGCCTTTTTTGCATTTCATCTCTCTGCATTTACTTTCTCTGGTTCATTTCGCACACTCGATCCCTAGCTACTACTCCTAGTATCCCTATCTACCACTCCTAGGGCCAGTTCTTTTGGCGGCTTAAAAAATAAGCCGTCTCTTCCCCAGCTTTTCCCATAAGACTAGTCATAGTAGAGAGTAACATTAAGGCGCCTCACTCATTTATTTGGGCTTCTAAACGACTACTAGTACCTCCGTCCTGGTTTATTCGTCACCATTGTAATTTGTGCTAAATTTAGACCAAAGATTTAACTGATAAAATGTTAGTGCATGTGACATATGCACGTACTTACAAAATGTGTACGGATACACAAGGTTTCCAAACTTTTCCTTTTACATGCTTCATTAAGGATGCTAGTAATTCACGAGCGTTCGGGATTTATCATTTGCATCCCAAAACTAATAAGATCGCCTTACGAAACTAAATTATATTCCTAATAAAAGCCACGGCACATGCGGCGCGCCACGAGTGCCCTGGTGCGCGGCCGTTTCCTAGCGCGGCGACACAACGCCTCTTCCTCAGCCTCGCAAATCGCGAGATGCTGATTGGCAGATTGCCGGCGGGCAAGCGCGATCTCACCGGTGTGGTGACCCGGCGCCAACAGGTACTCCTCCTCACTGGAAGCGTGCACCCGGTCCACATACCGCCAAGCGTAGATGAGGCGCTTGGGCCTGACTGCACTCAGGTCTTTGGCACGAGCATCCTCCCCCACCCTCACGGCCCTCGCACGAGCCTTCTGCCAAAGAGCAAATTGCCTGACTCTCTCAGCCGCGACATAGGCCTGCCAGCCAGCTTGCCCCGCGGCGCGCTTCTCTTCCTCGGCCTTCTTCTCCGCCTCTATTTTGGCGCGCTCTGCCGGAGGCAAAGCCTCCCACAAGGCGACATCCATTTCTTTCCAAAGCTCCTCAAGGCTGGGGGGCTCGGCGGGCAGCGCGGCGTTCTCCTCATAGCGGGGAGCCGACGCGTCCTCCGACGCGCGTGCTAGTGAGATTGGGAACACCGATGCGTCCACCTCGACGCGTCGCGGCGAGGAGCGGAACACCGATGCATCCTCCTCGACTAGTGGTGGCGAGGAACAGAATGGCGACGCGTCCTCATCGACTAGTGGCGGCGAGGAACGGAACAGCGACGCATGACCGTCCGTGCGGTGCAGCGAGGGGCTCCTAGGGCTAGGGAGGGGGGGATGACATGGTGGTCGACGTGAGAGGGAGGGGGAGGAGATAGCGATGAACGTGAGCATTCTTCCGAATGCCATGGGAGGCGCGGTACTTATAGTGAGTGATGTCTACTACACAACCTTCTACTTGTAGACGTTGTTGGGCCTCCAAGTGCAGAGGTTTTTCGTACAGTAGCAAATTTCCCTCAACTGGATGACCTAAGGTTTATAAATCTGTGGGAGGCGTAGGATGAAGATGGTCTCTCTCAAGCAACCCTACAACCAAATAACAAAGAGTCTTTTGTGTCCCCAACACACCCAATACAATGGTAAATTGTATAGGTGCACTAGTTCGGCGAAGAGATGGTGATACAAGTGCAATATGGATAGTAGATATAGGTTTTTGTAATCTGAAAATATAAAAACAGCAAGGTAACAAGTGGTAAAAGTGAGCGTAAACGGTATTGCAATGTGTTGAAACAAGGACTAGGGTTCATACTTTCACTAGTGCAAGTTCTCTCAACAATAATAACATAATTGGATCATATAACTATCCCTCAACATGCAACAAAGAGTCACTCCAAAGTCACTAATAGTGGAGAACAAACAAAGAGATTATGGTAGGGTATGAAACCACCTCAAAGTTATCCTTTCTGATCAATCTATTCAAGAGTCCATAGTAAAATAACATGAAGATATTCTTTCCGTTCAATCTATCATAGAGTTCGTACTAGAATAACACCTTAAGACACAAATCAACCAAAACCCTAATGTCACCTAGATACTCCAATGTCACCTCAAGTATCCGTGGGTATGATTATATGATATGCATCACACAATCTCAGATTCATCTATTCAACCAACACAAAGAACTTCAAAGAGTGCCCCAAAGTTTCTATCGGAGAGTCAAGACGAAAACGTGTGCCAACCCCTATGCATAAGTTCACGAGGTCACGAAACTCGCAAGTTGATCATCGAAACATACATCAAGTGGATCACATGATACCCCATTTTCACCACAGATAAGCACGTGCAAGACATACATCAAGTGTTCTCAAATCCTTAAAGACTCAATCCGATAAGACAACTTCAAAGGGAAAACTCAATTCATCACACGAGAGTAGAGGGGGAGAAACATCATAAGATCCAACTATAATAGCAAAGCTCGCGATACATCAAGATCGTGCCGACTCAAGAACACGAGAGAGAGAGAGAGAGAGAGAGAGAGAGAGAGAGATCAAACACATAGCTACTGGTACATACCCTCAGCCCCGAGGGAGAACTACTCCCTCCTCGTCATGGAGAGCACCGGGATGATGAAGATGGCCACAGGTGAGGGATCCCCCCCTCCGGCAGGGTGCCGGAACGGGTCTAGATTGGTTTTCGGTGGCTACGGAGGCTTCTGGCGGCGGAACTCCCAATCTAGGTTTCCTTCTGGAAGTTTTGGGTTATATAAGAGGTGTTGGAGTCGGGAACAAGGCAGGGTGTCTCCGGGTTGTCCACGAGGCAGGGGGCGCGCCTAGGGGGTGGGCGTGCCCCCCACCCTCGTGGGCAGCCAGGGACTCTTCTGGTCCATCTCCGATGCTCCGTGGGCTTCTTCTGGTCCAAAAATAAGCTTCGTCAAGTTTCAGGTCAATTGGACTCCATTTGGTTTTCCTTTTCCACGGTACTCAAAAACAAGGAAAAAATAGAAACTGGCACTGGGCTCTAGGTTAATAGGTTAGTCCCAAAAATCATATAAAATAGCATATAAATGCATATAAAACATCCAACGTTGATAATATAATAGCATGGAACAATCAAAAATTATAGATACGTTGGAGACGTATCAGTGAGCAATGGCACACCTACGTAATATATGGACTGAGCTTCACTGGCTGAACTGCAGGTCCAGTTGAGTCAGTAACATGTGGGCCATATGCTTGTTGGGCCCACATGTCGGTGACCCAATGCACCTATAGTTAAGTAACTAAAGCAGCTACGTGGGCATATTTGTTGGAGTAAATTATGGGTGAGGGAAGGGGTGGAAATATTGCTGGTCACAACAGATTGGACGAGCACGGGGGAGGAGAGTCATGCATGCAGATTTATTCCACATGGGGTGGAGTGGTGGGACTGCTGGAGGGAGAAGGAGAGTCAAGCAGGGGTTCAGATTTCAAGGTGCACTAAATTATTGCATGCGATGATTAAGGCTGGCCATAGTGGTGGTAATGTGGTACTCCCTCCTTTCTGGTTTATAGGGCTTAATTTGGAAATCTCTTCAACCAAGGAAGATGATGAATGGTGGAATTAATTCCGTAGTTTGCAAAAGTACTTAATTAGTACTCTCGTTTTTCTCAAATTTTTGTGTAAACCGATGCATTAATTACACCACATGCATGCATGACCACTCCTATAAAAATATCAGTTGGTGGTGATGGTATGTCTGCCTCTAGACAATGTGAGTCGTTCGATCTACTTGGAACCAACGGCTGAGATGTGTGTGCATAGAGAGATGGCCTTGCCACCGGAGGTACTGTATAGCAGATACTTACCCACCTCTGCCACTGTATAAAATACGAAACTACTCATTACAGCTTCATTTCCTTTCTGTTTCATCTCCTTGCATTCTTGTCGGCGGCGGTGAAGGGTCCTGAAGATGGAGTCCAGACTCTAGAAACCACTACAAAAATTATTCCACCGCCTCTAGCTTGGTAAGAGTAGAAGGGAGGTAGTGGTACTCTAATAGTTAACCTAGTTGTGATGACTAGATAGGACATGGCACGCACCTGGACGGAGGAACTAGTCTGCATTGTGCATTTAGGTTTTGTCTAAAGTCAATGTACCTCTAATTTGACCAAACTTATAGAAAAATGTACATCAACATTCACAATGTCAAATCAATATTTTTATACGAACGTAGTTTTTATACTCATTATAATTAGTATTGTAGATCTTGATATTTTTAGTATAAATTTGGTTAAAAAAACTTTGCAAACGGTTGACAGAAGTAAAAAAGGACCAAAGGGAGTATCTTGCATGCGGACTAGGCAGAAAAATTGCTCATTTATAGCCGGTCGAAGTCTCAAAGGGCACGACCACACGAGGGAGGCGAAGGTCGTGGGAAGCGTGACGGTTGAGGGAATTAAGTGAAGTTACATCCATGCGCCGGCATGGCGTGCGAACAGGCAGAAGCAATACCGTCATGCCTAAGATATGAGTCTAGTAGACATGGCATCTAGTGGGTCCCGCATAGCACCTGAGAACTCTTTGGGGGCTTGCAGCCGTTTATGTTGGGGAACACAGTAATTTCCAAAATTTCCTACGCACACGCAAGATCATGGTGATGCATAGCAACGAGAGGGGAAGAGTTTTGTCCACGTACCCTCGTAGACCATAAGCGGAAGCGTTATGACAACGCGGTTGATGTAGTCGTACGTCTTCATGATCGACCGATCCTAGTACCGAAGGTACGGCACCTCCACGATATGCACATGTTCGGCTCGGTGACGTCCCACGAACTCACGATCCAGAAGAGTGTCGAGGGAGAGCTTCGTCAGCACTACAGCGATGATGTTGCTATCGGAACAGGGCTTCGCCTAAGCACCGCTACAATATGCCCGAGGTGGATTATGGTGGAGGGGGGCACCGCACACGACTAAAAGATCAATGATCAACTTGTGTGTTCATTGGGTGCCTCCCTCCCCCGTATAGAAAGGAGTGGAGGAGGGGAGGGCCGTCCCTCTCTATGGCGCGCCCTAGGGGAGTCCTACTCCCACCGGGAGTAGGATTCCCCCTTCCCTAGTTGGAGTAGGAGAGGAAGGGAAGGAGGAGTAGGAGAGAGGGAAAGGCCCCCCCCAAACCTATTCCAATTCGGCCTCCTGCCCAAGGGGTGCACACCAGCCCCTTGTGGGCTAGTGTGCTTCCTTCTTATGGCCCATAAGGCCCATAACTTCTCTTGGGGGGTTCCGGTAACCTCCCGGTACTCCGGAAAAATGCCCGAACCACTCGGAACCATTCCGATGTACAAACATAGGCGTCAAATATATCGATCTTTATGTCTCGACCATTTCGAGACTCCTAGTTGTGGAGAAAGCAATAGCAACAAACTAAACGATCATCATGCTAAGCTAACGGATGGGTCAAGTCAATCACATCATTCTCTAATGATGTGATCCCGTTAATCAAATGACAACTCATGTCTATGGTTAGGAAACATAACCATCATTGATTCAACGAGCTAGTCAAGTAGAGGCAAACTAGTGACACTCTGTTTGTCTATGTATTCACACATGTACTAAGTTTTCGGTTAATACAATTCACTACTAGGAAAAGGGCTGAAGATGAAATTGACACTAATGGCGCACCAGAGAAGTGGTGCGCCACTACTATATACTAATGGCACACTATGTGGAGATGCGCCATTAGTGTGGAAGACACTAATGGCGCACCAGGCACACGGTGCGCCACTAGTAACAATTTTTTTTTCATTTTTTCAAACATACTAATGGCGCATCCGGGCAGAGTGCGCCATTAGTAGTTAGAACTACTAATGGCGCACCAGCCATAGAGTGCGCCACTACTGTATTTTTTTTACTTTTTTGCAAAACTACTAATGGCGCACCGTTGCATAGTGCGCCATTACTAGTTTAAACTAGTAATGGCGCACTGTGCCACGGTGCGCCATTAGTATAAAATTATTTTTTTACTTTTTTGCAAAACTACTAATGGCGCATGTCTGTGTGGTGCGCCATTAGTACGTTGGGTTACTAATGGCGCATGGCTGTGTGGTGCGCCATTAGTAACCTGGGACCAGCTAGATATTTTTGGACAGCCACACCTACACACTCACTTTCCCCACTTCATTCCCCCCACCTCCTTCTCTAAGCTTGTCGGCTGCCTCCTCCTCCTCACCTCATTTGCACCATAGATTCATCAAAATTAAGTGTTGAAATTACCTTTTTTGATAGGTAAGTAAGGGGAAAGCTATCTTCATGTTGTAGATCTACTTTTTTCTCCCTAGCTTGCTCCAACAACGTGCACATGCACTTTTTGTGGCCTAGCTAGATCTATGTATGTTTGTGGTGTTGCATATGTTTGTGGTGTTGCATATATGTTTGTGTTTGCAGGTACCGGTATTTGAAATGCGATAGTTGCCAATATTTTGCCGGAATGTTGATTCATTTCCGTTTCGGCGAGAATTTTGGCACTATGCATTCTTTTTGGTCCTATTTTTAGGGAAAGTCATGCCAAATTTTTTCTTGGTTCTAAAATATCGTTTTGCTCTACCCCGCAGGCGACCATGGTCCGCACGATGACCGAAGGCATCGTGAATAGGTTTTTGAGCTCCGCGAAGGCCGAGATGCTTCAAAAGAACGAGACGGAGATAAGATGTCCGTGTCGAAGATGCAAGCTGAAGAGCCTTATTGCGGACCCGGATTCCGGGCAGGTGCGGGACCACCTGCTCTTGCGTGGTTTCATGGATGGCTATCGGTGGCAAGGTGATGAAGATGACTATGAAGTCGTCCATGGGGGCCGGGCAAGAAATGAGGAAGGGCAGCAAGACAACCACCGCGGCTCGGGCGGGCGAGAAGACGAAGAATCTCCAGGACATGATCACGACGGTGATGCTGTACACAGTCATCATGTAGAAGATGCCGGACATGATGATGAGGAAGATGCCGGAGCAGACGAAGGGCATGATCATGAAGATCAAGATGCCGGAGGAGCAGACGACGATGGACCATCGATGGGCTGGGTGCAGGACCCTCATATTCAAGAGCTGCTTCTCAAGCAGACGGATAACGCAAGAGCTGCCGCCCGAGAGAAAGCCAAGCTGGATCAACTGGAGATAGACGCGGTTACTCCATTGTATGAAGGATGCAGACCCGAGGATACCCGCCTGAAAGTAACGCTCATGGCTTTGGAGATGAAGGTAAAACACAAAATGACCGACGCATGCTTCGACGAGAACATGTCATTCTGGCACGAACGTCTTCCCAAGGGGAACAAGTGCCCGACCAGTTTCGAGGAGGCGAAGAAAGTCGTGTGTCCTCTGGATTTACCGCACGTGAAATACCATGTGTGCATGAACAATTGCATCATTTATCGGGGCGAGCACGCGGAGTCTACCATATGTCCGGTGTGCGGCGTCACTCGATACAAGAAGAGGAAGAAAGCTCCTCGAAAAGTGGTGTGGTACTTTCCGATCACTCCTCGTCTGCAGCGGTATTTCGCGGACCCTAAGGTAGCAAAGCTCCTACGTTGGCACGCGGATAGGGAGGAGAAGAAGCGAGAAGATGACGCAAATGATCCGGAGATAAATAAAAAAGACAAGATGCTGAGTCACCCTAAGGATGGGAGCCAGTGGCAAGCGTTGAATTCGAACACCCAGAATTTGGGAAGGATCCAAGGAACATCGTGCTGGGCGCGAGCACCGATGGAGTCAATCCGTTTGGCAGCCAGAGAAGCACACATAGCACCTGGCCTGTGTTTGTGTGGATGTACAACCTCCCCCCTAGTTGTGCATCAAGAGGAAGTACATTCACATGAGTATGCTAATTGAAGGGCCGAAACAACCAGGGAACGACATCAATCTGTATCTGGGGCTGCTGAAAGAGGAGCTAGACACGCTGTGGAAAACGCCAGCCAATACGTGGGACGCTGCAGAGAAAGAATATTTCCCTATGAGAGCCGCACTACTCACGACGGTGCACGACTATCTCGGTTACGGATATCTCGAAGGCCAGGTGGTCCATGGATTTTCTGGATGCGTCAGGTGCATGGATGACACAACGTATCGCCAGTTAGATAGAGATCCCGGGTCTTCGAAAACCATGTTCATGGGACATCAAAGGTGGCTTCGCGACGATGACCCGTGGAGGAAACACAAGGATCTGTTCGATGGTGAAACCGAACTCCGAAGACGCCCACGTACGAGGAGCGGCAAGGAAATAGATGGGCTGTTGAAAAATTAGAAAGATTGCCCACTGCCAGGAAAGAAGCAAAAAGCGCCAGAGCCGGGAAACAAGCGAAAGGCGCCAGAGTCGCTACTGAAGGTATGGAAAACGAGGTCTATTTTCTGGGACTTGTTGTACTGGAAGATCCACCGTGTGCCTCACAGCCTTGATGCCATGCATATCACGAAGAACGTGTGCGAGAGTCTGCTTGGTACCCTGCTCAACATGCCAAAGAGGACCAAAGATGGGACGAAAGCAAGGGCAGACTTGAAATCAATGGGCATCAGGCAGCAGCTTCACGCTAATGATGATGATGATGATGAGGCGAAGCAGGACACAGAAAGTCATCGCAAAGGCAAAAAGGCCAAGAAGACCGGAAATGACTACCCTCCCGCGTGCTTCACTCTAAGTCAGGAGGAGATCGAGCAGTTTTTCACCTGCCTCATAGGAGTAAAACTTCCTTGCGGTTATGCGGGGAAGATAAGCAGATACCTAGACCCAGTGAAGCAGAAGTTCAGCGGGATGGATTCTCATGGCTGTCACGTGCTGATGACGCAGATACTTCCAGTTGCAATCTGTGGGATCATGGACGCGCACGTCCGTGAAACGCTATTTGGCCTATGCAACTTTTTTGACGTCATCTCTCGGAAGTCGGTTGGCGTGAGGCAACTCAGAAGGCTACAGGAAGAGGTCGTGGTGATACTATGCGAGCTTGAGATGTACTTCCCGCCCGCATTCTTCGACGTTATGGTGCATCTGCTGGTCCATATCATGGAGGATATCATCCAACTCGGGCCGACGTTCCTGCACAGCATGATGCCATTCGAAAGGATGAATGGTGTCATCAAAGGATACGTTCGCAACATGTCACGTCCAGAGGGAAGTATAGCCAGGGGCTTTCTGACCGAAGAGTGCATCTCCTACTGCACGAATTATCTAGGCATCGAGAACCCCGTTGGTCTGCCCGTCAACAGGCACCTCGGCAGGCTCGCTGGATGGGGTCACCGTGAGGGTCGCCGCGAAATGCATGTCGACTTCGAGGGTCGACTCGCCGACTTTGAAAGAGCAAACCTAGTCGCGCTACAACACATAGACGTGGTCGATCCTTGGGTGGTAGAGCACAAAACCTTTATTGAGAAGACGTACAATGACCGAGGCCAACAGAGGACGGACGGAGATATAATCAAAGAGCACAACTCATGTTTCACGCGTTGGTTCAAGCAGAAGCTTCTGTCGTACCCTTTACATGAGGATTCTTCCGCGGAAGAACAACTCATATTCGCCTTGTCACAGGGCGCCGAGCACAACCTGATGACCTATGAGGCGTACGATATCAACGGCTACACATTCTACACCGAGGACAAGGACATGAAGAGCGATGGTTATCAGAACTCCGGGGTAACGATGGAATCCTACACCGGTAACGACAAGGACAGATACTACGAAGGATCGAGGAGATCTGGGAGCTGAGCTACGCTGGAGAGAAGGTCCCGATGTTCCGTGTCAGATGGGCCAAGAGCGTCCTAAAAGAAGACCGGTATTTCACCACCATGGTCATACCCGAAGCCAAATCCAAGACCGCGGGCGCAAACGTCACCGCGAAAAATGAGCCATGGGTACTGGCTTCCCAAGTGGACCAATGCTTCTTCATTACCGACCCATCAAAGCCCAGTCGTGTTGTCGTGAGGAGAGGCAAAAGGAAGATCATCGGAATGGATGGAGTAGCCAATGAGCAAGACTTCGACAAGTACGGCGACCCGAAGATCGAACATGACGACGACGATGATGTAGTAGCAGCATACACCACAAAAAGAAGCAGGACCACCCTACCTAAAGGACGTCCGTTCCACAGAAGAACTCCATTTGCGAAAAAGAAGGGCAAGAAGATTATGAACAGATAGCTAGCTAAGATCGACTGTATTTAAATCATAGTCTTCATTTCTCGGTTGTATTTCATGGGCACTTTTTGATATCATGAATATTTTTAAATTTCATGGGCACTTTTTGAATTCATGAATATTTTTTCAAATTTGATGATATTTTTTCATATTCAATATGATAAAATATTGAATATTCATGAGGACACTCGATCTCAATCCCCCTCCATCTCGATCGCTATCCCCCTCCATCTCGATCTCGATGCCCCTTCATCTCGATCGCCATCCCCCTCCATCTCAATCTCGATCCTACCCGCACCCTCCCTCGCTAGCTCCACCGCCGCCGATGACCCACCGCACCCTTCCCTGCTCCACCGCCGCCGACGAGCACCCCCCGCACCCTCCCCGCTCCACCACCACCGACGAGCACCCCCCGCACCCTCCCCCGCTCCACCACCGCCGACGAGCACCCCCGCACCCTCCCCCGCTCCACCGCCGCCGACGAGCACCCCCTGTTTCATATTCATATTCATTTTTTTTAAAAAAAGTGTAGACTACAATTGTTGTTAAACAACAATTGTTACTGTTTTTATAAAAAAATATTACTGTTTCATATTCATATTCATTTTCTAAAAAAATATTACAAGCAAAAAAAAATAAAAATAAATTACTTATGGCGCACCTCTGGCTGGTGTCCCATTGCTATTTATAAAAAAAGATTACTAATGGCGCACCTTTGCCTGGTGCGCCATTGCTATTTATAAAAAAAAGATTACTAATGGCGCACCTCTGCCTGGTGTGCCATTGCTATGTAAAAAAAATACTAATGGCGCACCGACCGTGGGTGCGCCATTAGTACGCTCCCCCCTAGCTAATTCCTCCCTCTCCCTCACGCCAGATCCCCTTCGTCCCTCTCCCTTGCCAGATCCACCCGCGCGCTGCCCCGACGCCGCTGCCCCGACCCTCGCCGGACTCGACCCTCGCCGCCCCCCGCGCTCCCACCACCGCAGCTCCCCCCGCGCTCCACCCCGCAGCTCCCCGCGCCCCACCACCGCAGCTCCCCCGCGCCACCGCCCCCGCGCCCCCCACCACAGCAGCTCCCCCGCACCGCCGCCCCCGCACCCCCGCGCCCCGAGCCGGAGGAGGAGGACCAGGAGGAGGAGGAGACGACGACCGCCTCTACCTCAGCTCAGCCAGGCCACGCGACACCGAGCCGAACGCCGCCTCCCTCGCCGTCCCACCTCCGCCCGCGCCCGCGCACTCGACGTCCTCCCGCACAAGCCCCTCCGCCCATGCCCGCACCCCCTACGTCTTCCTCCATTCATCCATCCCCTCCCCCAGGTGATTCCTCCCTTCTCCTCCACCCCCTCCCCTGCAAACCCTAGGGCCACCTAGAGCTAGTAGCTAGATTGACAGTGATGGTTAGGAAGGATGGATCATGCCTTGACTGAGGGCAAACATTTTTTGGGGATTTGGTTTCCTTGGCCTTTCTTTACCTTGTCGTCAAGATCGGCATGGCACTCATGAACGCGTGCATCATTGGGTAGCTACTCTCTGTAGCTTCGTGTATTGTAGCTGGATTAGCCGTGCTCGCCTTGTCTTTAGCTGAAACCGGGGTAGAGTTGTTGCTGCCTATGGACACTTTGGTGCCCTGATGCTTTGCAAAAGTTGGTGAAATGGGCCGCTAGTGAAATGGGGCACTCCCAATCAAATTTCTACTATTGGTCTCCTATAAAATTATGAATCATGCAATATACCTTGTTACTAAGTGCATAATCAAGTGCCCTTTAGTTATTTACTATTTCAGAATGTCTTAAGCTGACACCTACTCTCAGCATATGACTCTAGCAGCTACTTGTTGTACCTATTTTGTTTCATACAGTACTGAATTTGTATGCCTATGCTTGATAATTTTGTTTCATATAGCTTTCTAGCTCATTAGGGGGGTTGTTCCTCTTTACAGGTGTGTTAAACAGGGTTTTCTGTGGTCATATGGAGTTTATTAGGTAGAGAAAGTACCTTGTGATTTTTCTAATTTTGGACATATATCAAGTCTCACCAAGACATCTTCATTACAACACTCAGCTTATCCAAGACATCTTCATTACATTCTAGACAGGATAGAAGCCTACTTTGTTTAGAAACAGAGTCAGAATTTGAAAAGGAAAACCCTTAAGCCAAACATACAACAAGCATTGACAACATAAGTGGAGACACTAATTTTCTCTGACTTGTGGAGGCTCTAATCCTCAGGGATCATGGCTAAAATAATTTTCCATGCCTGATTAGTGATTATCTGAATTAGTTTGTAAACTGTAGAGGTGGTTAGGCTCTGGTTAAAAATAAAAACAATAATAGAAGTTTTGTATTTTCTAAGTAAAAAACCCCACATATGCACCAGGATGTGATCTGTCAGAACCAAAGTAGACCTAGCTCTGCATTAGTTGTTTTGTGCTTCAAGTGTCCCAGTCAAGGACAAACTGAGTGGTTGCAAAATAATATTATGTGGTCAATGTGGATTTACTATTTTCTGGTGATAGTTCTGAACTGGTAAATAAGTTAACATGCGTAAGTGAGACTTGGCATTTTAAAGCTTAGGGTCTTCAACTTCAACCATGAATTGGGATGATAATGTTATTTTGCCTTCTTAACAGAATGGTGTCATAATCAGAACAAAGCTGCTGCAAATGCATACCTTTTTTTACAAGTGCATCTGCACCTTCTGATCCATTTAGAGTTATCATAAATATATTTCCAAGGTTTTTTTCATTTCACTGTAGAGTCTTTGCTTCTGGACTCAATGCACATTCATCAGTCATAAGAGATAAATACTAGTAAGTCAAGGGCACCAGAATTTGATCATGCCTCTTTTGAGAAGTATGTCTATTGATTCAAAATTGATGATCATCTTGGTCTATGTCGGTGAGCTTGTGTTATGCACTTCTGCGTTTGACAAGTAATGACTTGCAAAGATGATGATCATCTTGCTAGTTTGCTGGGTTTTGTCTCCGACCATTGTGTCGTGATGAATTTGCAGGTACCCCGAGAGGCCCTTGAGTTTGCCGGAATGTCGATTAACTTCCGTTCCGGCAAATTCGGGTACTCCATGTGTCCTATTTTCAGCAAAGGTCATGCTAAATTTTCCGTGAATTTTAGCATGACTTTGCTAAAAATAGGACATATGGGGTACTTGCGACTAATGCATGGGCCGGGGTATCTTAGTACTTAATTAAGTAGGATCAACTGCCCCTTTATTCTTGCTGCATTAAACCATAGGTTTTAGGGTGCCTCGGTGTCGATAAGAACCTAAATGATGAAAGCTTAGGCTTTTAGGGTGCCTCGGCGTCGACAAACCCTAAATGATAAAACCTTGGCTTTTAGGGTGCCTCGGTGTCGATAAGAACCTAAATGATGAAAGCTTAGGCTTTTAGGGTGCCTCGGCATCGACAAACCCTAAATGATAAAAGCTTAGCTTTTAGGATGCCTTAGTGTCGACAAACCCTAAATGATGTAGTTTTGAATTATGAACGTAGGATATGTCGTCATCGGACGACGAAAGTCTCCCAGGGGAGTGCGACTGGTGCCACGACGATCGAGGTCTGTGCGACATGCCTCACCTGGACGATGATCGGCGCTTCAGCATTAAGCTCGAGGAGACCTTCGAAGTTGAAACGGTACACAACGACGACAAGTGTTATTTTCATAATTAAGCATGACTTCAACTATTTCAACGTGTAATTTTCATCTTTTACAATTCGAGTATAGCTTATCCCATGCCATGCAAGACGCTATGTCTTGGAGAGGATGGATTTTGAAGACCATGAAATTTCTGAAACAAAGAAAATTCACCTAAGGACTCATCACGATGTGGACTTTGAAGTAAATCTATATAATTCTGAGAGCGTAACCCATTTTGGTTGCAAAAATTGGGAAGCATTTTGCAAGATGTATGGTTTTGATGAGGGTATGCTTATCACCATGGATCTTGGTAATCCTGACATCAACCAAGACAATATGGACATTTGGGTCCTTGTTGATACGCCTCCAGTTCTACCGCTATGTGAGTTTCTCAAACATAGTTATTAGCTAATTTATATTGTTTATTTCAAAATAGTTGACAGCTTATTTCCATTGACAGCTTATTTTTATTGTTCAAAGAATGTGCGGGAGATGGTAGACAAAACCCACTACACCGATGGCTCCGAATTAACAACTTACAAGGAGAAAAATCATCTGGTCGGATTTTGTACTGACATTGAGAATTACAATATCCACAATCAAACTCCTCAACATTATGGTAAATACGTGCCACTAGTGCATGTGTTCAACTACGGTAACTACCATGGAGATACCCTGGTAAGATTTTTACTATTACGACATCCGTGCATCTTTTGCATACTTCTAAAACTAGTACATCATTGCTAACTATGAAGTTATTACTATGTTTTTCAACAGATAATCCCAGAGAATTGTGTGCCTCATTTGATGTATAAGAAAGGTAGTCTTAATGTTTTGAACATACAGCCAGGTCATCCTACGAATCTCAACTGTCCATACGAGATTTCTAAAAGAAGTGGAGACATGAAAATCAAAGGATGGAAAAAATGTATGGACAGTCGTAAGGAGGTTCTTGGAAGCAAAAGGAAGCGAAGCGCAAGAATTGGAGACAGGATGTTCTCCATTCTCCATAATGGAGAGTCAGGGTCTATATTGTTTTATGCTATTTTAGCTTAAATAGGGTATTTAGGTCTTGCCTAATACTGATGATCATGTGCTAAGAACAATTAAGTAGGGTTGGTTCGATGACTATCAAGATGATGATCGTATGACTTGTTATTAATAACGAGTAGAAGTTGTATGATGATGATTAGTAGGACTTGTTAGGATTAGTATTACTTCCGACAAACTCGCTACTCGCGGTCTCGAGACTTGTAATGTTCTATCTTTGTTCGGTCTTTTGAATTCGGAGACTAATATGATGAATTGTATTCGGAGACTAATCTTCTATTGTATTCGATGAATCTGCTGTTGCTGTGTGCTACTGTCTATATTCTGTCAAATAATATATTTTGTAACTGTGCAAAAATCAGAAAAGTAAAAAAAACCTAATATTCATACTAATGGCGCATCACTACAGAGTGCGCCATTAGTATGCCAAAGTATACTAATGGCGCATCACCAAACAGTGCGCCATTAGTATGCCAAGTATACTAATGGCGCATCCATCTGCAGTGCGCCATTAGTGTGCCAAAGCACATGGTTAAATATGGCCCCTGGGAGGCATACTAATGGCGCATGGTGTTATATACTAATGGCGCACTGGGTGGTGCGCCATTAGTATACCAGATACTAATGGCGCACCAGTGGTGCGCCATTAGTAATAAATACTAGTGGCATGATACTAATGGTGCACCAGTGATGCGCCATTAGTAGGCAAAACTGGTGCGCCATTAGTAGGCTTTTTCCTAGTAGTGATTCTAGCATGATAATAAACATTTATCATGATACAAGGAAATATAAATAACAACTTTATTATTGCCTCTAGGGCATATTTCCTTCAGTCTCCCATTTGCACTAGAGTTAATAATCTAGTTCACATCGTCATGTGATTTAACACCAATAGTTCACATCTTTATGTCATTAGTTCACATCTCCATGTGACTAACACCCAAAGGGTTTACTAGAGTCAATAATCTAGTTCACATCGCTATGTGATTAACACCCAAAGAGTGATCATGTTTTGCTTGTGAGAGAAATTTAGTCAACGGGTCTGCCACATTAAGAGCCATATGTATTTTGCAAATTTTCTAAGTCTACAATGTTTTGCACGGAGCTACTCTATCTAATTGCTCCCACTTTCGATATATATCTAGATCGAGACTTAGAGTCATCTAGATCGGTGTCAAAGCTTGCATCGATGTAACTTTTATGATGAACTCTTTATCACCTCCATAACCGAGAAACATTTCCTTATTCCATAAAGGATATTTTTGACCACTGTCCAGTGATCCACTCCTGGATCACTATTGTACCCTCATGCCAAAGTTATGGTGAGGTACACAATAGGTCTGGTACACAGCATAGCCGTCGGTGTCAAAACCGGCGGATCTCGGGTAGGGGGTCCCGAACTATGCGTCTAAGGCGATGGTAACAGGAGGCAGGGGAGACGATGTTTACCCAGGTTCGGGCCCTCTTGATGGAGGTAATACCCTACGTCCTGCTTGATTGTTCTTGATGATATGAGTGTTACAAGAGTTGATCTACCACGAGATCAGAGAGGCTAAACCCTAGAAGCTAGCCTATGGTATGATTGTTGTTGTTCGTCCTACGGACTAAACCCTCCGGTTTATATAGACACCGGAGGGGGCTAGGGTTACACAGACTCGGTTACAAGGAAGGAGATCTACATATCCGTATTGCCAAGCTTGCCTTCCACGCCAAGGAGAGTCCCATCCGGACACGGGACGAAGTCTTCAATCTTGTATCTTCGTAGTCCAACAGTCCGGCCAAAGGATATAGTCCGGCTGTCGGGATACCCCCTAATCCAGGACTCCCTCTGTAACCCCCGAACCAGGCTTCAATGACGATGAGTCCGGCGCGTAGATTGTCTTCGGCATTGCAAGGCGGGTTCTTCTTCAAACTCTGAGTACCTGCTAAATAGTGTCCGGCTTCTCATAAATGTTGCGCTTCTTGGCTTCTGTGTCTAATAATGGCCATCTTCCACGTGTCAAGCGAATGTGAGGAGCCAGGGTGTTTTTACATTTACCACCCGATCTATGTGAATGAACTGTCTATTAAAGAGACGAGGATCCTCAGATCCAAACCACACCATCCTCCCTCAGCGAGCATTCATCGGAGCGCGCCCAAAAAAATCCATCCCAACAAGGCCGGCCAGCGCAACTCCTCCTCTCGCTCCCGCAGCCCCAAGCCCGGAGACTGGGAGAAGTGTTCCGTCCCGCACAGCCAATTAGTGAAGCTAGAGACCCAGGGATTCCTCCATCTAGCGTATATGGTCCCGGTTCGAGCCGGGCTCGCCACCTATAATGGTGGGGAGCAAGTGGAGAGCTTTCCCAACCCCTCTAAGGGAAAGCGGGTACGCCTTGTCCCTTATTTGTTAAGGGTACTCGGATTTCCAATCCATCCATTTCTCCGAGGGCACCTGGAGTTCTACGGCCTCCAGTTGCACAACCTCACCCCTGCCTCCATACTGCACGTCGCCGGTTACGTAGCCCTTTGCGAGCTGTTTCTGGGTTGCACAGCTCATTTCGCGTTGTGGAAGAAGTTGTTCTGCCTTGTACCCTGTACATAGAGGGGATCAATATATCAAGTGGGTGGAGCCGAAGTATGGCGCATCACCGGGACCGGATACCTATCCGGTACCCCAAAGAAGACGTCCGAGGACTGGCCTTCGGAGTAGTTTTACATGGAGGATGTTCCTCTCTCGGATCCTATCCGGACTGGTCTTCCTGAGTTCGACAACGCCCCTTTGAAGAAACGCCTAAGCTATCGCCCATGGAGCCCACGGGAGGAAGATGATAGAGACGTATTTTATCTGATGGGCCGGATAAAGTTGCTGGCCAAATCAGGACTGGCCATAACCGAGGTTATGGCAATATGCATTATGCTGGGGGTGCAGCCACTTCAATATCGGGGCCACCCCATGTGGCACTTCAATAGGGAAGATGATGCCACTCACTGCGGGCGCAAGGGACCGGACTCAGTTGCTGCTCTAGCAAAAATTCTATCCGATCTGTATAAGGGGGAAGAAGAGGAGTTCCTCCGCATCAAGCCACGGGATCGATTCTCCATGAACAACCCTCGAAGCTGGGTGAGCTTCCACTCTTTTTACTTCCATCCTACCCTTGTTTTCGTGATAAATATTTACCTTGCCGTTTCATCACAGGAACTGCGTAAGGCCCTAGGGGAGATCAATAGCCCACCTCCACAACTGGAGGATCCTGAGCCGGTCCTCGACCCCGGCCTGAAAGAGGATCCAGACATATTCCTGGAGCTGATTGATAGGATTTTCTATCAGCTAAGCTGTGATGACGCCATGGTGGCCATTATAGCCGACTACCCTGGGCTACTCCCAGCCGGGCAGGTAAATGAGACCAGAGTCCCAACCTTTGAAAAGGATTTCCTTTTATGCACTTCACCTACCATATACAAACGGTGTTTTATAGGGAAGGCCCTCGGGACGCCATGCCGAGCCCACGGCTACTCGCCAACAAGGGGTTTCAAAGCCGGACAGGCTAAAAAGGAAGGCGGTCCGGACGGAGACGCCGGTGCAGAGGTATGATGCAACACCTCACTCCGTGGTTGTCGTCTTTAAAAACATAATAACACCCATGTTTCCTAGAAGGAAGAACGCTCACCGGACAATATCCGGAGAGGTCGCCGATCACGCCTCTACCAGTTGGGCTCTAGGGCCGGACGCAAAGGCGGAAGCTAACACGAGGTACATGCCGGATGCTCCTTCTACAGAGGATGCAGATAAGATATCCGCTACGAATTCTGAAGTGGAGAGCGCCATGAATCACAGGCGTCGCCGAACCATACTCCATGATGCTTGTTTCTCCGGAGAGGCGTTTGATGCATTCAACTCGGGAGATGCGTACATCCGTGCTGCTCAAAATGGTCTAGCTAGAGCCACGGACCAGTATGTAAAGGATGTACGGGTAAGAAAAATTTGATGAGTATATATATCAGTAGCCCCTGAGACTTGAAACAGTTGGCACGACTGATTTAAGGATCATTTATTGTGCAGGTTCTTACAGAGAAGAATACTCGACTATCACAGGAGCTGGAGGAATGCAAGACCCAACTTCGGGCCGCCGTTGCCGCATTGAAGGAACCTGAAAAGTCCCCAGCTGGTAACATTTGTTTCAAAGAATGATAGCTACCATATAGTGTGCGGCATGGCTGCAGATCTAACAATAGATATTGCAGATGACTCCGGAGAGAATCCGGAGGACCAGCATGTCGTACGACAGCTAAAGGCTAGCGAACGCGTGCTGACGAAGGTCATGTTGGAGAAAAACAATCTCCAAGACGCCAATATCAAGCTGAGCATGGAACTGAAAGATGTTCAAGCCCAGCTTGCGGACCCCGTGAAGGAGAATAAGCGGCTTCGACGCGGCATTTTTTGTATGTGCTTGAACGAACCCTTAAAAGAGTGCGGCGGAGAAGCCGACTAACAGAGTTATGTCTGCAGGTATGCTGACGGGTCGTCCCGCGGAGGAGATGCCCGGGTCTGCGGGTGATCTTCTACCCGAGCTCACACAACTGCACGAACAAGTTCGGCAGGTGATGCAAGGTATTGCCCAGGCCTTGTGGCCATCCGTCTCCCTGCCAGTAGGCGTTGGAGAGCTTGCGGAGAAGCTCAAGGGAGAACAGCGGCGCTTCCGATTATGGAAGATATCGGCCTGCCGTCAAGGTGCCAAGGAAGCCCGGGCCATGGTGAAAACGCGGTATACCAAGGCTGACCCAAACCACATGTCCGAGGTCGGACCTGTGGGGCCCGATGGGAAAGAGATCCCCGTTAGCTTAGTGTATGGGCAAGTAGAATTAGCCGCAAAGTATTCCCAACAGGATTGTAGGCTAGACGACCTGTTGGATGGTATAGAAGAGGAATTTAGTCAATCTACATGATTATGTAATTAAAGTGACATGTATAATGCCTTCTAGCCAGATTGTAAGGCGGATACGTCTCGCAGGTCTAGCGTGTTTCCCCGTGCCTTGACATTTTTATTTGAGTGGCGTCGGGGTGCGGGCTGAGCTTTTGGCTGAAATGCCTCTCTGTCGCGGCCACGAGGTGGCCGATCAGCCGCGTCATATGCTAAAGATGTAGGTTTTAATGCTTCCTCCTCTAGTCGGGGTAGCAACCTGCGCTTTGGGTAACTCTTGGAGGGGCGTTCGAGTTCATATTCCTCGGCCGCAAGGACTTCAGTCCATCTGTCAGCTAGCAAATCTTGATCAGCTTGAAGCTGCTGTTGCTTTTTCTTCAGGCTATTTGTCGTGGCTATAAGCCGGCGCTTGAAGCGCTCTTGCTCGACGGGATCCTCGGGCATGACAAATTCGTCATCGTCGAGGCTTGCCTCATCTTCGGAGGGAGGCGTGTAATTATCATCCTCCACCTCTCCATCTGCTGCTCTCTCGGGAGGGCTGGCTTCTCCATCCTCCTGCTCTAAATCTTGCTGGAGGGGATTTTCGTCATCTTCGGCACTGTCCGGAGTGCTATTATCTCATGTGCCGGTATCACCGCTTTTGCTTTGGCGAGACTTAGAGCGGCGCCGCTGTCGTCGGCGCTTGGGTTGCTTCTTGGAGGGGTCATCCTCCGTTGTCCCGTCACCATTGCCTTCTTTGGGTGTGTCCACCATGTATATATCATATGATGACGTGGTTGTCGAGTGCCCTATGGGCAGTGGTTCCTGTTCATCTCCTGCATCGTCGTCCATACCGTCGATGTCTTCGGAGTCGAAGTCGAGCATGTCGGTCAAATCGTCGACCGTGGCTACTAAGTAGGTGGTGGGTGGGCGGTGAATTTCTTCGTCATCCGCATCCCAATCCTGCCGGACATAGTTCGTCCAGGACTCTCCTGACAAGGAGAGAGACCTTAATGAGTTTAGTATGTCGCCGAAGGGCGAGTGCTGAAAGATATCCGTGGAAGTGAACTCCATGATCGGCGCCCAGTCGGATTCGATAAGCACGGGCACAGGCGGTTCGGAGTCCGTGGCCGGGGAAGAATCCGGGAGTTTGGAGTCACGGCTCTCGTGAAGGGTCAGGTCGATACTTGGCCCGATCGCCGCTGAGAATGCGGCCTCCGTGGCGGGGTCTATCCACCCGTCCATGGATGGCGCAATTGGCTCCGAATTGAGGGTCGGAGCGGTTGCTGGTGCGGTCTCCCGAACACTGTCCGATGGTAGAGCTAAATCATGCTCATCGTGACAGTGCGGCACACTCGGCAGGGGCTCGAATCCGTGGAAGATCAAGTCTCTGCGGATGTCGGTTGTGTAGTCTAAGCTTCCAAACCTGATGTGGTGGCCAGGGGCGTAACTCTCGATCTGCTCTAGTTGGCCCGCAGTGCGAAGCCGCCGAATACAAAGATCTGTTCGGGGAGAAAAGTCTCACCCTGGACTGCATCGCTATCGATGATCGAAGGAGCCATCAAGCCTAACGATGATGACACAGAGGAAATCTCAATGAAAGCACCAATGTCGGTGTCAAAACCGGTGGATCTCGGGTAGGGGGTCCCGAACTGTGCGTCTAAGGTGGATGGTAACAGGAGACGGGGGACACGATGTTTACCCGGGTTCGGGCCCTCTTGATGGAGGTAATACCCTACGTCCTGCTTGATTGTTCTTGATAATATGAGTAGTACAAGTGTTGATCAACCACGAGATCAGAGAGGCTAAACCCTATATGCTAGCCTATGGTATGCTTGTTGTTCTCGGTCCTACGGACTAAACCCTCCGGTTTATATAGACACCGGAGGGGGATAGGGTTACACAGAGTCGGTTACAAGGAAGGAGATCCACATATCCGTATTGCCAAGCTTGCCTTCCATGCCAAGGAGAGTCCCATCCAGACACGGGACGAAGTCTTCAATCTTGTATCTTCATAGTGCAATAGTCTGGCCAAAGGATATAATCCGGCTGTCCGGATACCCCCTAATCCAGGACTCCCTCAATAGCATACTTTATAGAACCTATGACTAAGGCATAGGGAATGACTTTTCATTCTCTTTCTATTTTCTTCCGTGGTCGGGTTTTGAGTCTTTACTCAACTTCACACCTTGCAACACAGGCAAGAACTCCTTCTTTGACTTTTCCATTTTGAACTACTTCAAAATCTCGTCAAGTTATGTACTCATTGAAAATATATCAAGTGTCTTGATCTATCTCTATAGATCATGATTCTCAATGTGTAAGTAGCTTCATCGAGGTCTTTCTTTGAAAAACTCTTTTCAAACACTCCTTTGTGGTTTCCAGAAAATTCTACATTATTTCCGATCAACAATATGTCATTCACATATACTTATCAAAAATGTTGTAGTGCTCCCACTCACTTTCTTGTAAATACAGGCTTCACCGCAAGTCTGTATAAAACAGTATGCTTTGATCACTTTATCAAAGTGTATATTCTCACTCCCAGAGGCATGCACTAGTCCATAAATGGATCGCTGGAGCTTGCACACTTTTTTAGCACCTTTTGGATCGACAAAACCTTCTGGTTGCATCATATACAACTCTTTTTTAAGGTATCCATTAAGGAATGCAGTTTTGACATCCATTTGCCAATTTTCATAATCATAAAATGAGGCAATTGCTAACATTATTCGGATGGACTTAAGCATCGCTACGGGTGACAAGGTCTCATCGTAGTTAACTCCTTGAACTTGTCAAATAACTTTCGCAACAAGTCGAGCTTTGTAGACAATAACATTACCGCCAACGTCAGTCTTCTTCTTGAAGATCCATTTATTCTCTATGGCCTGCCGATCATCGGGCTTGTCAACCAAAGTCCATACTTTGTTCTCATACATGGATCCCATCTCAGATTTCATGGCCTCAAGCCATTTTGCGGAATCTGGGCTCACCATCCCTTCCTCATAGTTTGTAGGTTCATCATGGTCAAGTAACATGACTTCCAGAACAGGATTACCGAACCACTCTAGTGCGGATCTTACTCTGGTTGACCTACGAGGTTCGGTAGTAACTTGATCAGAAGTTTCATGATCATCATCATTAGCTTCCTCGCTTACTGGTGTAGGAATCATTGGAACTGATTTCAGTGATGAACTACTTTACAATAAGGGAGAAGGTACAATTACCTCATCAAGTTCTACTTTCCTCTCACTCACTTCTTTTGAGAGAAACTCCTTCTCTAGAAAGGATCCATTCTTAGCAACAAAATATCTTGCCTTCGGATCTGTGATAGAAGGTGTACCCAACAGTTTCTTTTGGGTATCCTATGAAGATGCAGTACTCCGATTTGGGTTTGAGCTTATCAGTTTGAAACTTTTTCACATAAGCATCGCAACCCCAAACTTTAAGAAAAAACAGCTTTGGTTTCTTGCGAAACCATAGTTCATATGGTGTCATCTCAACGGATTTAGATGGTGCCCTATTTAACGTGAGTGCAACTGTCTCTAATGCGTAATACCAAAACTATAGTGGTAAATCGATAAGAGACATCATATATCGCACCATATCCAATAAAGTACGATTACAACGTTCGGACACACCATTATGTTGTGGTGTTCTAGGTGGTGTGAATTTGTGAAACTATTCCACATTCTTTTAGTTGAAGACCAAACTCGTAACTCAAATATTCGTCTCCACAATCAGATCGTAGAAACTTTATTTTCTGTTTACGATGATTTTCCACATCACTCTGAAATTCTTTGAACTTTTCAAATGTTTCAGACTTATGTTTCATCAAGTAAATATACCCATATCTGCTCAAATCATTTGTGAAGGTCAGAAAATAATGATACCCGCCGCGAGCCTCAACACTCATCAGGCCACATACATCAGTATGTATTATTTCCAATAAGTCAGTTGCTCGCTCCATTGTTCCAGAGAACGGAGTCTTAGTCATCTTGCCCATTAGGCATGGTTCGCAAGCATCAAGTGATTCCAAAAGCCCACCAGCATGGACTTTGTTCATGCGCTCTACACCAATATGACCTAAATGGCAGTGCCACAAATAAGTTGCACTATCATTATTAACTTTGCATATCTTGGCTTTAATATTATGAATATGTGTATTACTACGATCGAGATTCAATAAACCATTCACCTTGGGTGTATGACCACAGAAGGTTTTATTCATGTAAACAGAATAATAATTATCCTTGACTTAAATGAATAACCGTATTGCAATAAACATGATCCAATCATATTATGGTTTATGCAAACACCAAATAACATTTATTTTAGGTTCAACACTAATCCCGAAGGTAAAGGGAGTGTGCGATGGTGATCTTATCAACCTTGGAATCACTTCCAACTCACATCATCACCTCACCCTTAACTAGTCTCTGTTTATTTTGCGACTCCCATTTCGAGTTACTACTCTTAGTAACTGAACCAGTATCAAATCCTGAGGTGTTGTAATAAACACTAGTAAAGTACACATCAATAACATGTATATCAAATATATACTTTTGTTCACTTTGCCGTCCTTCTTATCCGCCAAGTATCTAGGGCAGTTCCACTTCCGGTGACCATTTCCATTGAAGTAGAAGCACTCGGTTCCAGGCTTGGGTCTAGCTTTGAGTTTCTTCGTGGGAGTGGAAACTTGCTTGCCTTTCTTCTTTGAAGTCCCCTTTCTTTCCCTTGCCCTTTTACTTGAAACTAGTGGTCTTGTTAATCATCAACACTTGATGCTTTTCTTGATTTCTAACTTCACCGCTTTTTAGCATCGCGAAGAGCTTGCGAATTGTTTTCATTATCCCTTGCATATTATAGTTCATCACGAAGTTATAGTAACTTGGTGATAGTGACTAGAGAACTTTGTCAATCACTATCTTATCCGCAAGATTAACACCCACTTGATTCAAGTGATTGTAGTACTCAGACATTCTGAGCACATGCTCACTCGTTGAGCTATTCTCCTCCATCTTGTAGGCAAAGTACTGTCAGAGGTCACATACCTCTTGACATGGGCATGAGTATGAGATACCAATTTCAACTCTTGGAACATCTTATATCCTCCATGGCGTTCAAAACATATTTGAAGTCCCGGTTCTAAGCCGTAAAGCATGGTGCACTAAACTATCAAGTAGTCATCATACCGAGATTGTCAAACGTTCATAATGTCTGCATCTGCTCCTGCAATAGGTTTGTCACCTAGCGGTGCATCAAGGACATAATTCCTCTGTGCAGCAATGAGGATAATCCTCAGATCATGGACCCAGTCCGCATCATTGCTACTATCATCTTTCAACTTGTTTTTCTCTAGGAACATATCAAAAATTAAACGGGGAGCTACATCGCAAGCTATTGATCTACAACATAGATATGCAAATACTATCAGGACTAAGTTCATGATAAATTAAAGTTCAATTAATCATATTACTTAAGAACTCCCACTTAGATAGGCATCCCTCTAGTCATCTAAATGATCACGTGATCCAAATCAACTAAACCATATCCGATCATCACGTGAGATGGAGTAGTTTTCAATGGTGAACATCATTATGTTGATCATATCTACTATATGATTCACGCTCGACCTTTCGGTCTCCAGTGTTTCGAGGCCATATCTGCATATGCTAGGCTCATCAAGTTTAACCTGAGTATTCCGCGTGTGCAAAACTGGCTAGCACCCGTTGTATGTGAACATAGAGCTTATCACACCCGATCATCACGTGGTGTCTCGGCATGACGAACTATCGCAACGGTGCATACTCAGGGAGAACACTTATACCTTGAAATTTAGTGAGAGATCATCTTATAATGCTACCGCCAAACTAAGCAAAACAAGATGCATAAAGGATAAACATCACATGCAATCAATATAAGTGATATGATATGGTCATCATCAACTTGTGCCTTTGATCTCCATCTCCAAAGCACCGTCATGATCACCATCGTCATCGGCTTGACACCTTGATCTCCATCGAAGCATCATTGTCGTCTCGCCAACTATTGCTTCTATGACTATCGCTACCGCTTAGCGATAAAGTAAAGCAATTACATGGCGATTGCATTTCATACAATAAAGCGACAACCATATGGCTCCTGCCAGTTGCCGATAACTATGTTACAAAACATGATCATCTCATACAATAAAATGTAGCATCATGTCTTAACCAGATCCCATCACAACATGCCCTGCAAAAACAAGCTAGGCGTCCTCTACTTTGTTGTTGCAAGTTTTACGTGGCTGCTACGGGCTGAGCAAGAACCGTTCTTACCTACGCATCAAAAACCACAATGCGGTATAGTGATTGATTTTTGATCTTCAGAAAGAACCATGTTCATTGAATCTGATTCAACTAAAGCTGGAGAAACAAATACCCACTAGCCACCTGTGTGCGAAGCACGGAGGTATAACCAGTCTTGTGTAAGCGTACGCGTAATGTCGGTGTGGGCCGCTTCATCCAACAATGCCACTGAATCAAGAATCAACTAGTGATGGCAAGCGATATGTATATACCCATGCCCAAAACTCCTTTGTGTTCTACTCGTGCATATAACATCTACGCGTAAACCTGGCTCGGATGCCACTATTAGGGATGATAATCCCCAAGTGCAAGGAATCATTGTAGCAATTTCCAAAGGTGGAAGTGATGAGTATGGAGTGTCGAACCCACAAGGAGCTAAATGTAAGATCAATATTCTCTCAAGCCTTATCTGCCACTGATACGACTCTACATACACCGAACGTTTGCTTCCAACTAGCAACGAGAAATAAAACTATGTTGTGGGTATGAAGAGGATAACTTTGTATGATATCGAAGAGCTAAAATATAAAAGTAGGTGTTGTTATCGTGAAGTTAGAATATATTACTAAGTATTATAAATAGTGAGTGTGGAATAATGGTGGATCGGTGTGCGGAATTGTCCTAGGCAATCGTTAACAAGACCGGTAATCACTATTGCAGTTTCATATGAGGGAGAGGCATAAGCTAACATACTTTCTCTACTTGGATCATATGCACTTATGATTGGACCTCTAGCAAGCATCCGCAACTACTAAAGATCATTAAGGTAAAACCCAACCATAGCATTAAAGCATCAAGTCCTCTTTATCCCATATGCAACAACCCCCTTACTCGGGTTTGTGTTTCAGTCACTCACGCAACCCACTATAAGCGAATCATAAACGTATTGCAACACCCTACAGCGGGAGTCCCTCACGCTTGTTCAACACGGCGGGCACCATAGGACAGCACCAAAATAAAACATACAACTCATACCAATCTAGATCATGAATCAACCCAAAGACAAAAGGTATCTACTCAAAACATCATAGGATGGAAACACATCATTGGATCATAATATGTGGCATAAAGCACCATGTTCAAGTAGGGATTATAGCGGGGTGCGGGAGAGTGGATCGCGTAAAACAGATGAGGATGGTGATGTTGATGAAGACGATCACCGCGGCGATGATTCCCCTCTCGATGGCACTCCGGTGCCACCAAGAGAGAGGAGGAGAGGTTCTCCCCCTTGTGCTTCCTCCTCCATGGCATCCCCTGGATGGGGAGAAGTTCCCTCTCTGGTCCTTGGCCTTCATGGTGATGATGGCCCCTCCGGGATCGTCCTCCATGCCCTCCGGTGATGATGGCCCCCTCCGGCAGGGTGCCAGAGAGGGCCTAGATTGGTTTCCGATGGCTATAGAGGCTTCTGGCGGCGGAACTCCCAATCTAGGTTAATTTTCCGAGGTTTCTGTATTTATAGGAATTTTTGGCGTCGGTCTCACGTCAAGGAGGTTCCCGAGGCATCCACGAGGCAGGCCCACGCGCCTGGGGGGGTGGGCGCCCCCACCCTCGTGGATGCCCTAGGACTCTCCTAGCCCAACTCTTTTACTCCGGGGTCTTCCTTTGGTCCATAAAAAATCATCAAAAATTGGCACGTCAACTGGACTCCATTTGATATTCCTTTTCTGTAAAACTCAAAAACAAGGAAAAACAGAAACTGGCACTGGGCACTAGGTTAATAGGTTAGTCCCAAAAAACATATAAAATAGCATATAAATGCATATAAAACATCCAAGGTTGATAATATAATAGCATGAATACTACATAAATTATATATACGTTGGAGACGTATCAGGGGAACGCAATAATTTCAAAATTTTCCTACGCACATGCAAGATCATGGTGATGCATAGCAACGAGAGGGGAAGAGTGTTGTCCACGTACCCTCGTAGACCGTAAGCAGAAGCATTATGACAACACGGTTGATGTAGTCGTACATCTTCATGATCAACCGATCCTAGTACCGAAGGTACGGCACCTCCGTGATCTGCACACGTTCGGCTCGGTGACGTCCCACGACCAGTAGAGTGTCGTGGGAGAGCTTCGTCAGCACGACAGCGTGATGACGGTGATGATGTTTATACCAGAACAGGGCTTCACCTAAGCACCGCTACAATATGACCAAGGTGGATTATGGTGGAGGGGGGGACCGCAGATGGCTAAAAGATCAATGATCAACTTGTGTGTTCATGGGGTGCCCCCCCTCCCCCGTATATAAAGGAGTGGAGGTGGGGAGGGCCGGCCCTCTCTATGGCGCGCCCTAGGGGAGTCCTACTCCCACCGGGAGTATGATTCCCCCCTGTCGGTGTCAAAACCGGTAGATCTCGGGTAGGGGGTCCCGAACTGTGGGTCTAGAATCGATGGTAACAGGAGACGGGGGACACGATGTTTACCCAGGTTCGGGCCCTCTCTATGGAGGTAATACCCTACTTCCTCCTTGATTGATCTTGATGAATATGAGTATTACAAGAGTTGATCTACGATGAGATCGTAACGGCTAAACCCTAGAAGCCTAGCCTATGAATATGGTAATGAGTACATGTGTTGTCCTTTCGGACTATCCCTTCGGTTTATATAGACACCGAGGGGATCTAGGCTTTACATGGAGTCGATTACATAAGAAGGAATCTTCGGTCGCCAAGCTTGCCTTCCACGCCAAGTAGAGTCCAATCCAGACACGGTGTAGTCTTCGACCTTCATGTGTTCACAGCCCATCAGTCCGGCCCATGGATAACAGGTCGGATGCCTGAGTACCCCTTAGTCCCGGACTCCCTCAGTAGCCCCTGAACCTGGCTTTCAATGACGAGGAGTCCTGCACTTCGATTGTCTTCGGCATTGCAAGGCGGGTTCCCCTTTCTCGAACTCCAAGATAGTCTTCAGATGCGACGATAGTATCCGGACCTGTCACATACCACACACAACCGCAGAGAGAATATATTTTTTCACACGAGTTCTATCCGCTGACAGCTTTTTACAACATGACATTACGTTTGTTCGGTCATAATTTCGAACCGCTTTTCGTCTGCCGCTCCACGTCTTGAGACGCGGTTGCCATTTTCACGTCTTGTCAAAGCAGAGATCATGTCCCCTTATCGCGGGATTATCATCAATGCGTGCATGGGTAACCCAACCATGTCGTTTATACAGCCCTTTGGAATAGGTGAGTTTTTAGGACGAGTGGGGAGGCGCTTGATATTCGCGGCCTTTATAAGGGGATAAGGACACTCTCCCTTTACCCACACCCTTCTTCATCTTCATTCCTTCCGTCCTCGAGCTCTAGCGCCCAATTTTTAGCTTTTCCTCATTCGAGAAGGCACTCCAATCATGTCCGGTTCCGGAGCTAGAGGCAAGTGGATGGCCTCCTCCATTAAGAAGAAGGACATCACGGAGCTCCGGGAGGCCGGCTATATAGCCAAGGAGATTGCTCACTGACTCCCGGCAAAAGGGCAGATTGTCCCTACCCCCAAGCCCCATGAGAGGGTTGTGTTTCTCACACACTTCGTCCATGGGCTGGGATTCCCTCTTCATCCATTTGTCCGTGGATTGATGTTTTACTATGGGTTGGACTTCCACGATCTGGCCCCCAACTTTATCCTTAATATCTCCGCATTCATAGTTGTGTGCGAAGCCTTTCTCCGCATCCCACCTCACTTTGGCCTATGGCTGAAGACTTTTAATGTAAAGACAAAGGTGGTGCGTGGCCAACAGGCCGAGTGCGGAGGTGCCATGGTGGGCAAGATGCCCAATACCACCTGGCTCGAAGGCTCCTTTGTAGAGATGGTGAAGGGATGGCAATCGGGGTGGTTCTATATCACCGAGCCGTGTGACGCCAACTGGGTGGTGGCTCCCAAATTCTGATCCGGAGTCCCGATGCGGCTTACCTCCTGGCAAGAGAAGGGCCTGACCTGGGGATCTTTGGAAGAGATCACGCGGCTCCAAACGTGCCTCCAGAATATGATAACCCAGAAGATCAAGCTCGTTGATGTGATCCAGGTCATGCTTGTACGCCGGATCCTTCCATGTCAGCGTCAGACCTGTTATTTGTGGGAGTTCGATTCGGCCGAGCACCAGATGCTGCTAAGGCTTTTCAGCATGACGCACGAAGATATCTGGAAGGTGCTCTTCAAGGGCAGCGAGATGCCGCCACCCTTGACCAAAGATCGCGGGCTCAACTTTAAGCGTCAGGCCAATTCGGTAAGCCATCAAGGTATGGTCTTTAAGGACACACTTCGAGGAAGGATACTAAGCCTTCTTGTCAATTTCTTTTCCAGGCCTGGGTCGACCTAGCGGGACGGATTAATAGTCTGGCTCCACTGCCCAAAGACGAAGAAACCCCACTCCTTACGGAGATGCTATTTCCGGCGCCTTACGACGTGCCGGAGAAGAAGGTCAAAACCACGGCCAAGGGGACCAGGAGTGGGCTTCGCCGAAAGAGAACCTTGGTCATCTCGTCTAATGATGAGACAGACCCCTCAGCCGCCGACGATGACGACGAGGAGGGAGGTGACTCTCCTCCTGCGGGAGGAAGGGAGAAAAGGGAGGCCTCCACAAGTTTGGAGGCGGAGGCGCCCAAGAGGGGCAGAGGCTCCCTCGCGGATAACTCTGTGTGGGATGTTGATAGCAGTCCGGAGCGACCTCATCGGACCAAGCCTCGGGCCACCTCACGAGTACCAGAATCAAAAACATCTGGCCTTCTCGGTTTGTAATATTGAGAAATCTTAAACCTTGTCATTGCAGTCCGGCACGCGATGGCTCCCCGCGATCTTCGACAGAGGATTCGCTGGACTCGAAGGAGATGGCTAGCATGTCTCCGCCACCTGCTCGTTCCATCTCACCCAAGGGTGATAACGAGGTGGTGTCCAAAAAGACTTTCCCAGGCCGGGGGGAGATTCCGGAGACCATCGGGGTGACGTCCCAGGATGACTCCTCGGCCGCCAGACATACGGGGAAAAGTCCCCACGGGGACCGGTGACGGGGCCCGAGTTCCTTTTGGGCCTCAACCGGATGCCATTCCGGAGATCTACACGGCTCTGGGGTCCAGCGAACGGCATTCCCCCCAAGGGGGGAATGTGCCTGTTCCACCGGTGACCTCTGTCCAACCAGACGCAACGGATAATCTGCTGGAGGTGCTATGAGGCGCCTCTATTGTGGATGAGCATCGTGTCCTTATGGACACGGTAATAGAGAAGGTTCAGTTTGTCAAAAGCAGACTAACCGAAGCCTGCATCAGCCTTCTAACGGGCTTTGAGGTGAGTAATGTGATTGTAGGAAAAATATCGCCGTATAGACAGTAGCCCCTGATGCTCTGTTTGGTGTTTGGGAGGAAAAGTCAAACAAAGGATCGAGAATAAATATCGCAGGAGTCTAACATGAGTTGTCTATGTGAATAAGCAGGTATAGCTGCAGGCTACCACTGCTCATGATGCGGAAGTTTCCGGACTGAAGCGGAAACTGGAGCGGGTCGAGGAGGAGCTCGGCCTTGTGAAGAAGCGGCTGGAAGATAGCCAAGGTATGTAGTAACCTGTGGGTACATTTTAAAAAAATGAGTAGTCTAGCCAGACTAAAGTGTCATAAACTTTATTAGTGGCCATGACCGAGGTGGCGGCCCTTAAGAAGGCGCTAGCCGAGGCCGAGGACAAAGCGGCAAAGGAACGCGCCTCGCGCGAGGAGTACGAGGCCCGGGTTGGCGAGGCACAGCAACAGCTCTAGGGCGTGATAGAGAGGTTTGAGTCCTTCGAGCGCGATTGTAAGGTGCAAGAGTCCGAATTGGCGAAGGCCGGCCAGAGCGCGCAGGATGCACGAGCCGAAGCCAGAGCGCCCTCCAGGAAATTCAGGCGGCCAAGAATATTATGGCATGTAAATATTTCACCATGCATAGCAAGTGTGTAGAAGAAACGTTCCTTGTACTTATCCTGAATTTGGATTTTCTTGGGGCGTTTACAGATCTGCCGCACAGTGTGTCAAATGTTGTCGAGCATTATAGATCCGAAGAAATGATGTCTACGGAGAAGCTATTCTGGTCCCAATATCTAGGATCTGAACATCTGGTGCCCTTCAGCGACCAACTAAAGCAGTTGGTCGAGCTGCATAGGTTGGCAGAGCTAGTCATGAAGGACCTGATAGTCCGGCTATGGCCTGCCGATCCTATACCCAACAGCTACTTCGGGCTTGTGCAGCGGCTTGTGAGTGCCTGTCCGCGGCTTGAAGCCGTGAAGCGGTCGGTCTGTATTGAAGGTGCATGTATGGCCTTTGCCCGCGTTAAGACACATTGGGCGAAGCCGGATGCCAAGAAGCTAATGACCGAGGGGCCACCGGAGGGCAAGGAGCATCGTCGGCCCGAGCACTATTTTGATGGTGTCCCAGAGGGGTCCCGCCTTGTGGCGGAGCAATGTTCGAAGGATATCATATTCCCATGAGAACATGTGTATTACCTTGCCCTCTAATATGGAACAATGGTGTTATGTGGTATAATGCTTATGATTTAAATTTACCTCCTATGCGACCGCTTATTAACTCTGAGGGTTAACCAGTCGTCGGCTTCTGCCCCCATGTAGATAGTACGGGGGTGTTCGGGATAAATCTAAACACTCTTAACTCCACATTCTGGTTCTTAAAGGAGGTGTTTAGTGCAACAAACAAGGCAATCAGACTATGCGGCCTTTACCGCCCTCACTTAGCCATAGGAGTTTGACAATTAAGAAAGTTAGCGAAGCCCCTAGTATTCGGAAGACAGAACTAGGGGTGCTATGCACGCCTAATCGGGGGAGCCGATTCTTCGCAAGAAGCGGAAAAGAATATCTAACGATTTGGAACCTCTCGAACAGCTGACCGGCTCTCGCCGCATTATGACAGTCAGTTTTCGGCTTTCTCTACTGAGGTGCTCGTCCAGAAGAACTGGGACACAATCGCAGTAGTTCTCCCTTTGCTACCCTAACCGATATAGAGGAACGTAAGGTAGCAAACACAGGAGCTGGGCAACCCAACTATTGACCAAAGACATGATTCGGAACCGATGCATATAATGCTATAAGTTCGGGGTGCCGAACTATACTATAAAAGTGTTTGGACTTATTATTGTCGTAGTGTTGGGTGTAATGAAGGCCCTGGCATAGTAATATGTACCATGGTGTACGTGTGCAGTGAGTAATTAATACCAAGGTGAGTAAATGGGAAAATGAAATAATAAGCTGACGCTACCGTGTATTCACCATTGTGATGTAACTAGTACGTCAAGCCATACTTTTTACAAGTGATGTGATAAGCAAGTAGGGCTATTTAACATGCCGCAACCAAGGGCGAGCTATGTGCGGGTATGAAAAGCAAGTATGGCAATCGTTTTAGTAGAGACCACCTGGGGATTCCTTTGTAAGCCAGAGCTCCTTGCCTCCTTGGTGTGTTCTGAAAGCGGGTTGTCCGCATAGACCTCCAAAAGAGAAGAAAACCCGTAAAAAAGAAAAAGTAAAAGCGTGCGAATCCCAGGATCGGTCGAGCCATACAGTGGATCGCGAATGAGTTATGCCTCCGTTAATTCCCATGGAGTTTTGAGTGCGTAGTTTATGTACGCACGGTATTAGTGCCATTGCCTCACCGGGTCTGGGACGAAGGTCAAATTGCTAATTTGGCTCTCGACGAGCCGAGTTGTCCTGCTACAGTGTGGTCCGGAACCTCTTGATGATGTCCAGGGGCTCGGCAACCGGATTATAATGCTGCTTGAGAAGGCCGCTCTGTACTTCTGCTGCTAGGGCGGCAGTGTGCTCCTCTGTACGGAGGGAGCGTTCTGTGTTTCCATTTACTGTAATGATGGCACGTGGGCCGGGCATCTTGAGCTTGAGATAAGCGTAATGTGGCACCGCGTTGAATCTAGCGAATGCGGTTCGTCCAAGCAGGGTGTGATAGCCGCTGCGAAATGGGACGATATCGAAGATTAGTTCTTCACTTCGAAAGTTATCCGGGGAACCGAATACTACCTCCAGCGTTACTGAGCCCGTACAATGGGCCTCTACGCCTGGTATGACTCCTTTAAAGGTAGTCTTCGTGGGCTTGACCCGTGAGGGGTCGATGCTCATTTTACGTACTGTATCCTGATAGAGCAGGTTGAGGCTGCTACCACATAGACGTCCCTAAGTGTTCAGCGACTGGCTCTAACGCATAGACGTCCCTAAGTGCGCGCTTGCGCTCCCTTTTGGGGATGTGTGTAGCATATATCATGTTCACTATTTTGACTTGAGGGGGAAATTTCTTTTGCTCCCCGGTGTTTGGCTGCCGGGGCTCCTCGTCATCATCCACACTCTATGATTCTCCTTCCTTGTTTCTGCTGTTGACCTTGCTGGCTTGTTTAAAGACCCGGCAATCTCTGTTAGTATGGTTGGTCGGTTTGTCTGGGGTGCCATGTATCTGGCAAGGATGATCGAGTATGCGGTCCAAGCTGGATGGTCCTCCGCTGCTCCTTTTATAGGGCTTCTTTCGCTGGCCGGACTTGGAGCCACTGAATCCAGCATGAACTGTAGTGTCATCGGCGTTATCGCCATTGCTTCGGCGTTTGTGTTTGTTGCGATGGAGCTTGCTGGTGCTGTTTTTGGCCTCGGAGGGGTTGTTTCATTGGCTGTGTTTGTACTTCGAGCCAGCCAACTATCCTCTCTCGCGCAAAAGCGGGTCATAAGTGCCGTGAGGGCTGCCATGGATCTCGGCTTTTCCTAGCCGAGGTGGCGGGCAAGCCATTCGTCCCGGATGCTATGCTTAAGGGCCGCTAGGGCTTCAGCGTCCGGACAGTCGATGATCTGGTTATTTTTAGTTAGGAACCTAGTCCAGAATTTTCTGGCCGATTCTCCAGATTGTTGAACTATGTGGCTTAAGTCATCGGCGTCGGGTGGCTGGACATATGTACCCTGGAAGTTGTCGAGGAAGGCCTCTTCCAAGTCCTCCCAGCTGCCGATGGAGTTCTCAAGCAGACTATTTAGCCAGTGTCGAGCTGGTCCTTTGAGCTTTAATGGGAGGTATTTGATGGCATGGAGGTCATCTCCTCGGGCCATGTGTATGTGAAGAATAAAATCTTCGATCCACACTGCAGGGTCGGTTGTTCCGTCATATGATTCAATATTGACAGGCTTGAACCCCTCGGGGAATTCATGATCCAGCACCTCGTCTATGAAGCAGAGAGGGTTTGTGGCACCTCTATAGCGGACTGCGTCACGGCATATCTACGATGATGTCCGTCTGTGGTTATCGGCCCGGGTGTGATTAAGTTTGTCACGTCCGAATAGGTAGCTTTATATAGATCTATTGTGTCCTGCTCTATTGTCCAATTCCTGCCGAAGATCGTATGTTTGGTCCCGAGCTGGTTTGTCCCTATTTTTGCGAAGCGGTGGGGCGGGCTGCTGTTCGACCTGAGTTGTCGCTTTATCCCGACCGCAGGGTGGCCGTTCAGCCGCCCTGTCCCGACCATGTGGTGGTCGGTCCGCATTACGCGAGGGAGATATGTGCTCCGGCACCTCCTCATCGAATTGAGGTAGCAGTCTGTGTTTTGGGTAGCTCTTGGCTGGGCGATTAAGGCTGTATTCCTCGGCTGTCAGGACATCAGTCCATCTATCGACGAGCAGGTCTTGTTCAGCTTGAAGTTGATGTTGTTTCTTTTTCAAGCTCCTTGCAGTGGCTATGTGCTGAAGCTTAAAGCGCTCTTGCTCGAGAGGATCCTCAGGCACGATGAAGTCTTCGTTGCCAAGGCTTGTCTCCTCCTCAGAGGGTGCACGGTAACTATCATCCTCCGAGTCATCTTCTATGGCCTGTTCATGAGGGTTGTCTTGCCTGTTGTCGTGTTTCTGTTTGGATGTAGGCCTGACAAGGTCTTCATTGTTTTAGGCGTCGCCCGGAGTACTATTTTCTCCGGTGTCAGTGTTGCCGTCCTTTGAACAGTGGGGCTTGGGGCGGCGTTTGGGCCGCCGGTGCTTGGACTGTGTCTCGGAGGTTTTATTCGCATCTGGCTCTTCTTTATCGTTGCCGGATCCTTTAGCTATATCAACCATGTACACGTCGTACGAAGAGGTAGCCGTCCAACATCCAGTGAATGGTGGGTCTTGGCCTTACTCCTCATCGGCATCGTCGTCCATACCGTCAATGTCTTCGGAGCCATAGTCAAGCACGTCGGTTAAGTCATGGACGATGGCTATGAAGTGGGTGGCGGGTGGGAAGCAAAATTCCTCATCATCCGTCTCTAGCTCGAACCGGACATAGTTCGTCTGTGAGTCCTTCTCCAAGGACAAATTGTTTAAAGATTTTAGCACGTCACCCAAAGGCGAGTGCTGGAAAACGTCAGCGGCGCTGAACTCGAAGATCGATAACCGATCTAGCTCGGTGTCCACGGGCGTACACAGTCTGGAACTTATAGCCGAGGACGAGTCTGAAGTTTTGTTAAAGCGAATATTGCAGGGCGTCGAGTCCATGTGCGGCTCCAATGCCTCGAACTCAGCGGCCTCGGATGGCTCGATCTGCTTCGGCTCTAAGGTCATTGCAGCCGCAGGAACCATCTCCTGGGTGTGATCCGATGACAGATTTAAGTCATGTTCATCGGGATGAGGGGGAGCGATCACCGCAGGCTCACATCCCTCGAAGATCAAGTCTCCACGGATATTCATGACATAGTTCAAGCTTCCAAATCCGACCTGATGGCCAGGGGCGTAGCTGTCGATCTGCTCCAGATGGCCAAGTGAGTTGGCCTGCAGTACGAAGCCGCCGAATACGGAGATCTGTCCGGGGAGGAAGGTCCCTCCTTGGACAACGTCATTATTGACGATTGAAGGGGCCATCGAACCTTTTTTCGATGGCATAGTGGAACTCTCAATGAAGGCACCAATGTCGGTGTCAAAACTGGCGGATCTCGAGTAGGGGGTCCCGAACTATGCGTCTAGGATCAATGGTAATAGGAGACGGGACACGATGTTTACCCAGGTTCGGGCCCTCTCTATGGAGGTAATACCCTACTTCCTCCTTGATTGATCTTGATGAATATGAGTATTACAAGAGTTGATCTACCACGAGATCGTAACGGCTAAACCCTAGAAGCCTAGCCTATGAATATGGTAATGAGTACATGTGTTGTCCTTTCCGGACTATCCCCTTTGGTTTATATAGACACCGAGGGGATCTAGGGTTTACATGGAGTCGGTTACATAAGAAGGAATATTTGGTCGCCAAGCTTGCCTTCCACGCCAAGTAGAGTCCAATCCAGACACGGTGCAGTCTTCGGCCTTCATGTCTTCACAGCCCATCAGTCCGGCCCATGGATAACAGGCCGGACGCCCGAGGACCCCTTAGTCCCGGACTCCCTCAGTAGCCCCTGAACCTGGCTTTCAATGACGAGGAGTCCGGTGCGTTGATTGTCTTCGGCATTGCAAGGCGGCTTCCCCTTTCTAGACTTTCGGAATGACAGGGATGTCCTGGGTCGGATAGGACTCATTGTAGGCCAACCCTTCGATCTCCAGAAGGAAATCCTGGAGTCCTCCTCTCAACCTTCAATGCTGACCCTGACAGCAGCCATGATTGATCCTTCATACGCTAAACTGAAGAAACCTCACCACGAGTTTAATATTGCATGGGAGTTGAAGACAATAGATGAAGATCACATCCTATACACAGCAATGGATGCCTACCTTTGTTTAAATATCTACAAGGGTTGGATGAAGAAGCAGAGCCCAGTGTCCGGTTCAAGCAAAGAAGCGGCGGCGAGGAGGAAGAGGAAGAAGAAGAGGGACGAGGACGAAGTCGAGGACATGGACTCGGACTCCGAGTAAGGTGGCAGTGTCGTCGCTCATGCTGGTTCTACTATAGTGTCAAACGGACTAGTTCCTTAGTTTTATTTCAGGGGTGTGTTGTGCTGAGCCACCAGCAAAACTATGTTTATGTTCTTTCTCGTTATTTGAACTCTTTAGTACGTACACTAGTACTAGTACTATGTCTTACTATTGTTCTTCTTGCAGTTGGTACTACTGCTCGTATCTTCGTGTTCCTACTATACTTAATACGTTCGTACAAGTAGTATAATTTGGGTCAGTCGATTTGTGAAAGAAGTTCGATGGAGCGAAGGAACAAGATGGCGGAGAAGCTACCCCAATATCTATATTAGGGAGGCAGGGTGCCCATGATCTATCTTATGAGTGTTGGGTGCATGTGGAATGCAGTTTACCGGAAAAAATGGAGCGTGCCCGGGGTTAAACGGATGGCGGGGGTGGGGGAGCATGGCGGTGGCAGACGGTTCAGGGGAGGACGGGGAGGCGGCGGCAGGCGGTTAGGCATGTGGAGGGCTGAGAAGATGAACAATGCATCAATTTCGGAGGTTGAAGAAGCCATTCTAGCCATCCATGTTGCATCAACAGCTCATAAGAGTCGACTGACCCAAATTTGCTCCTTCAGATTATAGGACCCACGTGCCATTCAAGGTCTCGAAGGTAGATTCCACATCTGCGCCCGGTTTGCGGGCTCGGCGTGCCCGCGACCGGCTTCCGCCGCGACAGCCACCATGCGCGCCTCCTCCGCGCGGGCGGAGACGACGATGACACGCTAGTGAAGGAAATATGCCCTAGCGGAAATAATAAAGTTATTATTTATTTCCTTATATCATGATAAATTTTTATTATTCATGCTAGAATTGTATTATCGGAAACTTAGTACATGTGTGAATACATAGACAAACAGACTGTCACTAGTATGCCTATACTTGACTAGCTCGTTGAATCAAAGATGGTTAAGTTTCCTAGCCATAGACATGAGTTGTCATTTGATTAACGGGATAACATCATTAGAGAATGATGTGATTGACTTGACCCATTCTGTTAGCTTAGCATTTGATCGTTTAGTATATTGCTATTGCTTTCTTCATGACTTATACATGTTCCTTTGACTATGAGATTAGGCAACTCCCGAATACCGGAGGAACACTTTGTGTGCTACCAAACGTCACAATGTAACTAGGTGATTATAAAGGTGCTCTACAGGTGTCTCCGATGATACTAGTTGAGTTGGCATAGATCAAGATTAGGATTTGTCACTCTGATTGTCGGAGAGGTATCTTTGGGCCCTCTCAGTAATGCACATCACTATAAGCCTTGCAAGCATTGTGACTAATGAGTTAGATGCGGGATGATGCATTACAGAATGAGTAAAGATACTTTCCGGCTTTCCGGTAACGAGATTGAACTAGGTATGAGGATAACGGCGATGGAGTCTTGGGCAAGTAACATACCGATGACAAAGGGAACAATGTATGTTGTTATGGGGTTTGACCGATAAAGATCTTTGTATAATATGTAGGAGCCAATATGAGCATCCAGGTTCCACTATTGGTTATCGACCGAAGACGAGTCTCGGTCATGTCTACATAGTTCTCGAACCCGTAGGATCCGCACGCTTAATGTTCGGTGACGATCAGTATTACGAGTTTATGTGTTTTGATGTACCGATGGTAGTTCGGAGTCCAGGATATGATCATGGTCATGACGAGGAGTCTCTGAATGGTCGAGACATAAAGATCGATATATTGAATGACAATGTTTGGACTTTGGAAGGGTTATGGGCAAGTTCGGACAAATACTGGAGTGCCCAAGGGTTACCGGAACCCCCTGGGGAGTGTAATGGGCCTATTGGGCCTTAGTGGAGAAGAGGAGGGGCGGCCAGGGCAGGCCGCGCGCCCCCTCTCCCTCTAGTCCGAATTGGACAAGGAGGGGGGCGGCGCCCCCTTTCCTTCCCCCTCTCTCCTCCTTCCCTCTCTCCTACTCCTACTCTTGGAAGGGTTCGAGTCCTACTCCCGGTGGGTGTAGGGCTCCCCTTGGGGCACGCCTAGGAGGGTCGGCCTCTCCCCCTCCTCCACTCCTTTATATACGGGGGAGGGCGCACCCCATAGACACCCAAGTTGATCAGTCGATCTTTTAGCCGTGTGCGGTGCCCCCCTCCACCATAATCCACCCCGGTCATATCGTAGCGGTGCTTAGGCGAACCCCTGCGTCGGTAGCATCATCATCACTGTCATCATGCCGTCGTGCTGACAGAAATCTCCCTCGAAGCTATGCTGGATCGGAGTTCGTGGGACGTCACCGAGCTGAACGTGTGCTGAACTCGCAGGTGCCATACGTTCGGTACTTGGATCGGTCGGATCATGAACACGTACAACTACATCAACCGCGTTCTCATAATGCTTCCGCTTATGGTCTACGAGGGTACGTGGACGACACACTCCCCTCTTGTTGCTATGCATCACCATGATCTTGCGTGTGCGTAGGAAATTTTTTGAAATTACTGCGTTCCCCGACAGTGGTATCAGAGCCAGGTTTATGTGTAGATGCTATATGCACGAGTAGAACACAAAGGAGTTGTGGGCGTGGGTATATACATGTTTCTTACCGTCACTAGTTGATTCTTGATTCAGCGGCATTGTTGGATGAAGCGACCCAGACCGACATTACGCGTACACTTACGCGAGACTGGTTCTACCGACGTGCTTCGTACACAGGTGGCTAGTGGGTGTCTGTTTCTCCAGCTTTAGTTAATTGAATCGGATTCAATGAATAGGGTTCTTTCTGAAGATCAAAAAGCAATCACTATACCACGTTGTGGTTTTTGATGCGTAGGTAAGAACGGTTCTTGCTCAGCCCGTAGCAGCCACGTAAAACTTGCAACAACAAAGTAGAGGACGTCTAACTTGTTTTTGCATGGCATGTTGTGATGTGATATGGTCAAGACGTGATGAGATATAAATTGTTGTATGAGATAATTATGTTTTGTTAAAGTTATGGGCAACGAGCAGGAGCCTTATGGTTGTCTTTATTGCATAAGATGCAAGTGCCATATAATTGCTTTACTTTATCACTATGCGATAGCAATAGTTGCAAAAGCAATAGTTGGTGAGACGACCATGAGACGACACATTGATAGAGATCAAGATGATGGAGATCATGGTGTCATGCCGGTGACGATAGAGATCATGACTGTGTTTTGGAGATGGAGATCAAAGGCACAAGATGATGGCCATATCATGTCACATATTTTTATTGCATGTGATGTTTATCCTTTATGTATGTTATTTTGCTTAGTTTGGCGGTAGCATTATAAGATGATCTCTCACTAAATTTCAAGATATAAGTGTTCTCCCTGAGTATGCACCATTGCGACAGTTCATCGTGCCGAGACACCACGTGATGATCGGGTGTGATAAGATCTATGTTCACATACAACGGGTGCAAACCAGTTTTGCACACGCGGAATACTCGGATTAAACTTGATGAGCCTAGCATATGCAGATATGGCCTCGGAACACTGGAGACCAAAAGGTCGAGCGTGAATCATATAGTAGATATGATCAACATAATGTTGTTCACCATTGAAAACTACTCCATCTCACGTGATGATCGGACATGGTTTAGTTGATTTGGATCACGTGATCATTTAGATGACTAGAGGGATGTCTATCTAAGTGGGAGTTCTTAAGTAGTATGATTAATTGAACTTTAATTTATCATGAACTTAGTCCTGGTAGTATTTGCATATCTATGTTGTAGATCAATAGCTTGCAATGTAGCTCCCCGTTTATTTTTTGATATGTTCCTAGAGAAAAATAAGTTGAAAGATGTTAGTAGCAATGATGCGGACTAGGTCCGTGATCTGAGGATTATCCTCATTGCTGCACAGAAGAATTATGTCCTTGATGCACCGCTAGGTGACAGAACCTATTGCAGGAGCAGATGCAGACGTTATGAACGTTTGACAAAGCTCGGTATGATGACTACTTGATAGTTTAGTGCACCATGCTTTACGGCTTAGAACCGGGACTTCAAAAATGTTTTGAATGCACAGGAACATATAAGATGTTCTAAGAGTTGAAATTGGTATTTCATACTCATGCCCATGTCGAGAGGTATGAGACCTCTGACAGTACTTTGCCTACAAGATGGAGGAGAATAGCTCAACCAGTGAGCATGTGCTCAGATTGTCTGGGTACTACAATTGCTTGAATCAAGTGGGAGTTAATCTTCCAGATAAGATAGTAATTGACAAAGTTCTCTAGTCACTATCACCAAGTTACTAGAACTTAGTGATGAACTATAATATGCAAGGGATAACGGAAACGATTCCCAAAGCTCTTCGCGATACTGAAATCGGCGAAGGTAGAAATCAAGAAAAAGCATCAAGTGTTGATGGTTGACAATACCACTAGTTTCTAGTAAAAGGGCAAAGGAAAGAAAGGGAACTTCAGGAAGAATGGCAAGCAAGTTGCCACTCCCATGGAGAAGCCCAAAGCTAGACCCAAGCCTGAAACTGAGTGCTTCTACTTCAAAGGAAATGGTCACTAGAAGTGGAACTGCGCCAAATACTTGGCGGATAAGAAGGACGGCAAAGTGAACAAAACTATATATGATATACATATTATTGATGTGTACTTTACTAGTGTTCATAGTAGCCCCTGGGTATTTGACACTCGTTTAGTTGCTATGATTAGTAACTCGAAACAGGAGTTACAAAATGAACAAAGACTAGTTGAGGGCAAGGTGACGATGTGTTTTGGAAGTGATTCCAAGGTTGATAAGATCACCATCGCACACTCCCTTTACATTCGGGATTAGTGTTGAACCTAAAATAATTGTTATTTGGTGTCTGCGTTGAGCATAATATGATTGGATCATGTATATTGCAATACAGTTATTCATGTAAGTCAAAGAATAATTGTTATTCTGTTTAGATGAATAATACCTTCTGAGGTCATACACCCAAAGGTGAATGGTTTATAGAATCTCGATCGTAGTGATACACATATCCATAATATTGAAGCCAAAAGATGCAAAGTTAATAATGATAGTGCAACCTATTTGTGGCACCGTCGTTTAGGTCATATTGGTGTAAAGCGCATGAAGAAACTCCATGCTAATAGGATTTTGGAATCACTTGATTATGATGCTTGCGAACCATGCCTCATGGGCAAGATGACTAGGACTCCATTCTCCGGAACTATGCAGCGAGCAACTGACTTATTGGAAATAATACATACTGATGTATGCGATCCAATGAGTGTTGAGGCTCGCGGCGGGTATCGTTATTTTCTGTCCTCCACATATGATTTGAGCAGATATGGGTATATCTACTTAATGAAACATAAGTCTGAAACATTTGAAAAGTTAAAAAAATTCAGAGTGAAGTGGAAAATCATCGTAATAAGAAAATAAATTTTCTATGATCTAATCGTGGAGAAGAATATTTGAGTTACGAGTTTGGTCTTCATTTGAAACAATGCGGAATAGTTTCGCAACTCACGCCACCTGGAACACCACAGTGTAATGGTTTGTCCAAACATCGTAACCGTACTTTATTAGATATGGTGCAATCTATGATGTCTCTTACGGATTTACCACTATCGTTTTGGGGTTATGCATTAGAGACAGCTGCATTCACGTTAAATAGGGCACCATCTAAATCCGTTGAGACGACACCATATGAATAGTGGTTTGGCAAAAAACCAAAGTTGTCATTTCTTAAAGTTTGTGGCTGCGATGCTTATGTGAAAAAACTTCAAACTGATAAGCTCGTACCCAAATCGGAGAAATGTGTCTTCATAGGATACCCAAAGGAGACTGTTGGGTACACCTTCTATCACAGATCCGAAGGCAAGACATTTGTTGCTAAGAATGGATCCTTTCTAGAGAAGGAGTTTCTCTCGAAAGAAGTGAGTGGGAGGAAAGTAGAACTTGATGAGGTAATTGTACCTTCTCCCTAATTGGAAAGTAGTTCATCACAGAAATCAGTTCTGTGATTCTACACCAATTAGTGAGGAAGCTAATGATGATGATCATGAAACTTCAGATCAAGTTACTACCGAACCTCTTAGGTCAACCAGAGTACGGTCCGCACCAGAGTGGTATGGTAGTCCTGTACTAGTAGTCATCTTACTAGACCATGACAAACCTATGAACTATGAGGAAGCGATGATGAGCCTAGATTCCGCAAAATGGCTTGAGGCCATGAAATCTGACATGGGATCCATGTATGAGAACAAAGTCTAGACTTTGATTGACTTGCCCAATGATCGGTGAGTCATTGAGAATAAATGGATCTTCAAGAGGAAGACGGACGCTGATAGTAGTGTTACTATCTACAAAGCTCGAATTGTCGCAAAATGTTTTCGACAAGTTCAAGGTGTTGAATGTTAGTAGTTGTCGCATTTTATGAATCTGGCAAATGGATGTCAAAACTACATTCCTTAATGGATTTCTTAAAGAAGAGTTGTATATGATGCAACCAGAAGGTTTTGTCGATCCTAAAGGTGCTAACAAAGTGAGCAAGCTCCAGGGATCCATCTATGGACTGGTGCAAGCATCTTGGAGTTGGAATATATGCTTTGATAAAGTGATCAAAGCATATGGTTTTATACAGACTTGCGGTGAAGCCTATATTTACAAGAAAGTGAGTGGGAGCACTACAACATTGCTGATAAGTATATGTGAATGACATATTGTTGATCGTAAATAATGTAGAATTTTCTGGAAAGCATAAAGGAGTGTTTGAAAGGAGTTTTTCAAAGAAAGACCTCGGTGAAGCTACTTACATATTGAGCATCAAGATCTATAGAGATAGATCAAGACGCTTGATATATTTCTCAATGAGTGCATACCTTGACAAGTTTTTGAAGTAGTTCAAAATGGAACAGTCAAAGAAAGAGTTCTTGTCTGTGTTGCAAGGTTTGAAGTTTAGTAAAGACTCAAAACCAGACCACAGCAGAAAATAGAAAGAGAATGAAAAGTCATATCCTATGCCTCAGTCATAGGTTCTCTCAAGTATGCTATCCTGTTTACCAGTCCTATTGTATACCTTAGCATTATTCTGGCAAGGGAGTACAATAGTGATCTAGGAGTAGATCACTGGACCACGATCATAATTATCCTTAGAGGACTAAGGAAACATTTCTTGGTCATGGAGGTGATAAAAGAGTTCGTTGTAAAGAGTTACGTTGATGCAAGCTTTTTGCATAGATCTAGATGACTCTAAGTCTCGATCTGGACACATATTGAAAGTGGGAGCAATTAGCTAGAGTATCTCCGAGCAGAGCATTGTAGACATAGAAATTTGCAAAATACATACGAATCTGAATGTTGCAGACCCGTAGACTAAACTTCTCTCACAAGCAAAACATGATCACTCTTTTGGTATTAATCACATAGCGATGTGAACTAGATTACTGACTCTAGTAAACCCTTTTGGTATTACTCACATGGAGATGTGAACTAATCACATAAAGATGTGAACTAGATTATTGACTCTAGTGCAACTGGGAGACTGAAGGAAATATGCCCTACAGGCAATAATAAAGTTATTATTTATTTCCTTATATCATGATAAATGTTTATTATTCATGCTAGAATTTTATTAACCAGAAACTTAGTACATGTGTGAATACATAGACAAACAGAGTGTCACTAGTATGCCTCTACTTGACTAGCTCGTTGAATCAAAGTTGGTTAAGTTTCCTAGCCATAGACATGAGTTGTCATTTGATTAACGGGATCACAACATTAGAGAATGATGTGATTGACTTGACCCATTCCGTTAGCTTACCATTTCATTGCTTAGTATATTGCTATTGCTTTCTTCATGACTTATACATGTTCCTCTGACTATGAGATTACGCAACTCCCGAATACCGAAGGAACACTTTGTGTGCTACCAAACGTCACAACGAAACTGGGTAATTATAAAGGTGCTCTAAAGGTGTCTCTGGTGGTACTTGTTGAGTTGGCATAGATCAAGATTAGGATTTGTCACTCCAATTGTTGGAGAGGTATCTCTGGGCCCTCTTGGTAATACACATCACTATAAGCCTTGCGAGCATTGTGACTAATGAGTTAGTTGCGGGATGATGCATTACGGAACGAGTAAAGAGACTTGCCGGTAACGAGATTGAACAAGGTATGAGGATACTGACGATCGAATCTCGGGCAAGTAACATACCGATGACAAAGGGAACAACGTATGTTGTTATGCGGTTTGACCAATAAAGATCTTCGTAGAATATGTAGGAGCCAATATGAGCATCCAGGTTCCGCTATTGGTTATTGACCAAAGACGAGTCTCGGTCATGTCTACAAAGTTCTCGACCCCGTAGGGTCCGCACGCTTAATGTCAATGACGATAGGTATTATGAGTTTATGTGTTTGGATGTACTGAAGGTAGTTCGGAGTCCCGGATATGATCACGGACATGACGAGGAGTCTCGGAATGGTCGAGACATAAAGATCGATATATTGGATGACTATGTTTGGACTTCGGAAGGGTTTCGGGCAAGTTTGAACAAATACTGGAGTACCGGGGGGTTATCGTAACCCCCTGGGGAGTGTAATGGGCCTATTGGGCCTTAGTGGAGAAGAGGAGGGGCGGACAGGGCAGGCCGCATGCCCCCTCTCCCTCTAGTCCGAATTGGACAAGGAGGGGGTGGCGCCCCCCTTTCCTTCCCCCTCTCTCCTCCTTCCACTCCTACTCTTGGAAGGGTTGAAGTCCTACTCTCGGTGGGAGTAGGGCTCCCCTTGGGGCGCGCTTAGGACGACCGGCCTCTCCCCCTCCTCCACTCCTTTATATACGGGGGAGGTGGGCACCCCATAGACACACAAGTTGATCAGTTGATCTTTTAGCCATGTGCGGTGCCCCCTCCACCATAATCCACCTCGGTCATATCATAGCGGTGCTTAGGCGAAGCCCTCCGTCGGTACCATCATCATCACCGTCATCATGCCATCGTGCTGACGGAACTCTCCCTCGAAGCTCTGCTGGATCAGAGTTCATGCGACGTCACCGAGCTGAATGTGTGCTGAACTCGGAGGTGCCGTACATTCGGTACTTGGATCGGTCGGATCGTGAAGACGTACGACTACATCAACCGCGTTCTCATAACGCTTCCGCTTACGGTCTATGAGGGTACGTGGACGACACTCTCCCCTCTCGTTGCTATGCATCACCATGATCTTGCGTGTGTGTAGGGAATTTTTTGAAACTACTGCGTTCCCCAACAACTAATTCCTCCTCGTCAGCATGCTGGAGCACCTGCTCGTCCTCCTCTTCGTACGCTGCATGCATAGACGCGGCTCCGCCAGCTGCTCGTGTGCTTGGCAGTGCGGCGGCATCGCGAGGAGGGAGTGCAGACGACGTGAGCGGGCGAGCCTTTGGCTTCGTGGTACAGGGATGGCGGCGACACGGCGGTGATGGGCGAGAAATGGTTGGCCGGAGCAGGAGGGCGCCGGCATGCGTAATGGCGGCGGCATATTGATGAGTGTGCATATGGGAGCTTAGTTTAATTTTATATAGGGTTCATCAACCTTAAAAGAAAACCGTACTAGTACACGTAAACATTAGACTGAGGCGGTGCTTATATTAGTTAGCACAGTCACAATACGGAATCCTGTGCAAGCGCGTGAACCGCGGCCGCGCGGTCGATCGAACGGTGACAGCGTCACCATGTCGCGCTCGAAGGACACCCACTGAACCTTTTTGTGTGTGTGAAAACAATCCCCGAATATTACTCAACTTTTTTCCTGGAAAAGTTCTTGACGCTACAATATTTCCATATATTTGAATTTAGCTCTAGTTTGTGTTTATTTGGATTTGGATGTTTTAGGTGCGCCCTAGTTTTTTTAATACTGATTTTGTGTGTGTGACTGAGAGAGAACGTGTGTATGTGTCCATATGTGTGTTGTGGCGGAAGGGCAATGTGGAGACAGTGTACATGTGATAGAGACATAGAGAGGATTGAATGTGAAAATGACCATGCATGAGTGAGACATAGACAGATGCCGATACATTGTGTATACATGAGAGAACGGTCTTCTATTTGTACTTATGTGTGTGTGTGAGAGAGAGAGAGAGAGAGAGGAGTATCCGTAACACAACAACCATCTCTCTCGATTCATCGGTCCCTCGCACAATCGCATGTAACACATGCATCAATGAACACATTTTGACACCCTCACCCAGCCCCTGCACTAGAGAATGCAGGGCCATGTGGAGATCGAGGAGATCGAAGACGGCGACCACACTGCACTAGAGAATGTGTGTGAGAGAAAGAGGGCCATGTGTGTGAGAGAAAGAGGGCCATGTGTGTGAGAGAAAGAGGGCATCAAGGAGATCGAAGACGGCGACCACACTACACTAGAGAATGCAGGGCCATGTGGAAGCAGGATGATGTGACGACGGTTGACCGACTCCTCCCCCCCTCTCTCCCGCACAAAATTACCAATCCCTCTCTCTCCCACACAAACTTATCAATCCCTCAACCCACGAGATCCTTCCCCTCTCGCCCATGTTTTTCCAGTTCTCTCATCAAACCTGTTGTCTCTTCTCCTTCCACGTCTACACAATCCGGATGCACACACATCTCAAGAATATTACATGTCTCCATCTATCTCATAGACCTAACTTCTTCCTCTCTCTTTCTCTCTGTCTCTCTCACTCTCTCTCTCTCTCTCTCGTTAGGTTTGTCTCCTAGTGTCTTGTCCACATAGACACAATCTTTACCGCCCTATCTGCTCCATCTTCGCATGCTCTCTCTACACGTTTCATTCACACATTGGGATGTGTTCAAAATGTTGCTTTTATAATGGATGATGTTGATTTATGGTTGGTTTTGCTGCATCCTACAAAGTAATAACTATGAAATGCATTTAGAATCTCATTTGATTGGGATTATGTGAGTTTGAGCGTATAGTGAAGTACTATAGACCTCATATACATCTTGGAATTCAACAATGATTGTAACTATTGAATTGTATAGACCATTACATTCGAAGTCAGCAGCCTAATATATTTATTTCACAATTACAACAAATGATTAATTCACTACAAACTAAGAAAAAACAAATGTGTACTCCCTCCGTTTTTTATTTAAGTCTGCGTATTAGCATTGGTCAAAGTCAAGTTTTGTATACTCTCAGAAAGTTTATAACAAAAATTATTAACATATACAATAACAAATAAATACCATTAGATTCATTATTGAATGTACTTTCACATCATACATATTTGTTATGGTAAATGTTTATGATTTTCTATAAACTTGGTCAAACTTTAGGAAGTTTGACTTTGTTAAAACCTAATATGCAGAGTTAATAAAATCGGAGGGAGTACTAGTAGTTACTAGTACTACTCGCTAGTTGCTTAGCCCAATCACCCAGCACGCCACACGGGGAGTTTAGAGTCACAAAATTTTGAGGTCGGCGGGAAAATCTCCCGCGACCCTGATTCGAGTAGTGTGAAGTTACCATCATAACCTTTGGAACAGGTCTACAGATTACGCTTGGTAGGGGCCTATTTTCGTAACTTCAGGTTCACCCTACCTAGCCAACCCCACCGCGGCACCCAGAGTAGTACACCTGAATACTCCCCATTTTCTATCCCCACACGAAAATAGACTTCTCCACGGCACCACAGCCTTCATACTCCTCCCCTTCTCCATCGGCACACTCGTCCACCAGAGCGCATCTGCCTCATCGACGGCCTCATACGCCGCACTGGAGCTGGTCCACCGTCGTCGTCGTACACGGAGCCTCTTCCCCGGCACCGTCTTCCATGGTCTCGGATCTGCTTCCCGGAAGCCGACGCCAAGCGCAGAAGCACAACCGTCATGGACAATGAACTAACTCCTGTTGCCGACCATGATGCACAGAGACCACCGTGACCATCGTTCTCCTCCTGATTGGTAATGTGTGTATTGAATCACTTAGCAGTACATGTGCAGTTCCAAATTTTTTCATACCTACCCTTCAAATTTCCTGGTTGCTATTGTTCCCGTAAAAGTAATTGGTTATAGCCTCCATTGTCCAATAGAATATCAGCTTGTAATTATGCGTCGCTCCTGTATCGCGTTGTGCTTGGGTAGGTTCTTCATCTGCAACCAGTAGTGTGGCACATGATGGAAAGTTTTTTAGAACTAGCAAGAGGCCCATGCGTTGCACGGAACATCAAGAGGCATTTGTATGAGTAGTTTATCTTGTAGGAGAAAAGGATGAACGAGGGAAGGCCTTATCTGCAAATCTGGAGAGGGGTGCGGGTATCTCTTTGCAAAATTTTCATAGTTTGCTTTCTATCCGTCAGATATAGATCGGACGGTCTATATTGCAGGATGGCAGGCACACCATCATCACCAACTCGGTTTTTTATAAGAGTGGAGAGTAGAGAAAAGAAAAGAAAGTAGAAAAAAGAGTAGAGAGTAGAGTAGTAGAAATAAATATTAAATATAAAATAAATATAGCAGTAGAGAAGAGAGGAGAGATAAATATTAAACTCTTTTTTAAAGCGCCGCACGTTGCGCTTCTGTTGGAGATGCTCTAACATGGCAGACGAGTGCTTTAATGTTACCCACAAGATGTGTGAGTATTAATAGTATATTTTTCTTGCCATGTTGAGATTTTAAAACCACGAGTGTGAACATGCAGAGGAGCAATTAAGACCAAACACAGGATATTGGGGACAACTTCAAGGAGCATGTCAAGTTAAAGAGGAGCTGCACCGGACCGGTAAAACGAGCTTTGGTAAGTAACACCCTTTCAATTACTTTCGTTTAGCCTCGTGTTCTTCGATGTGTATATGTTGTAGTTTCCTGTTTCTCTTAGCCTCGTGTTCTTCGATGTGTAATAAGAAGAGTGTTAATCGTCCTAGTGCTTTCTTTTTTAGCTTGATGTAGGAAGTGGGTGTTCTCACCTTGTAGTCTGTTTTTATATTTTTTCTCTTGAATTCACTTCTCCGAGTCCTGTTTAACTGGCTTCTACTAAATGGATCTGGGTTGCTCTAAGTATTGATCTAAAAAAGAAGTTACTTCATGTCAGGATGTAGTTCCTGTGAGGAGAGAAGTATGGTCAACCTCGAGATCATGTTTCAAAAATGAGGTTGGATTACACACAAGGTGCCAGTTCCCTAATGATGATGGATTAGACACAAGGTGCAAATTCCCAGATGATGCTGGATTACACACAAGCCAGGTGGAGTCGTCAACTGTTCATGTCCTCGTGGCTCTAGTAAAGGTTGAAAGAAAGCATGCAGCAGCCCTTGAGAATGTAGCTAGGTTCCTGAAGAAGCGAAAAGAGCAATCTGATGCTCTCTTCACCGAAGCCAAAGAAGAGATGGAAGAAGCCAAAAAGAAGCTAGCAGAGGCAGAGCAGGCTAGGCGTCTCCTGCTATCTAAAAATGTTGTTAATACAAATTTTCCTTCATAATAGCTAGGTTCAAATGTTTATCCAGTCTGCATGCCTGTTGTGATGTCCGTGCATCCACTGATGTGGCACAAAATAATTTTTTTGGGTCATGTAATAACAGCAATTACTTTCTAAACAATAACTGACAAAGCATTGGACATGGTATAGTTCACGTGCAAGCCCAACATTCCAAGTTCAACTTCCACATCAAACTCATGTTCACAGATATCTGCACATTCATAGATAATGTCCACAACCATGATTCACTTCAAAGCCAAAAAAATGTGAAAAGAATAACCTCTAGTTCCTACTACCAATGCGAGCACAACAAGTCAAGACCATGCGTAATTAATTATATTTTGGTCATTTTTGACTAATCATGAATAACTTCTGGAAGCAGGCATAATTTCTAATGTCGGCCGCGGCTGGGGTCCATGATGTTTTGAGCCAAACCGGGCAACACACGGGTGTCTATGCCGGCGACGCGGTGGTCGTAGTATTCGTGGATTCAGAGCGGTGGCGGTTCCTGCAGTCTACTATTCCTCGGTGTCGGCGATGGCCGCAAACGTGTTGGCCACCTCCGCCAGCATGATGCGGTTCCACCAATGTTTGCGTCGGATGGCGCGGCCAACCACGGTGCACTGGACACCATGGTCCCCGTGTGCCGGCGTGCAGCAACTGGCCACTGCTCTGCGAGCAGGCTTGGAGCGTCGAGTTGATGCACCAGGGGCCAGCTTGGAGCGGCGGCTTGCTCCTCCGCTTGCCCACCTGCAGCCTCACCCATTGTACTGACGGCCTAGGGCAGGGAGGGAGGTGGGGCAGCGAGTTGCCTGGCTTGTCGGGGCACCCAGCCGGCTTTTATGACGGAGAACCTGTCTTCCTGCTCACCGGATGCTATGGAGAGTGTGGAGAAAATGGTGCAAGGAGGATATGGGGAGCAGCGGTGCGGTGCGGTTCTTGCCAGGCGTCTGGCCTTATTTAAATAGCGAGCGGACGAGAGGAGCCAGCCGACGTTGTGTTCCGAAATGCCAGCTGGCTCGCGGAAGGACGTTTTGCCGGCACACGCGCGGATTCTATGGAGGCAGCGGGGCAGTCTGAAGCTGGTTGCATGTGGCGAGGAGGCGTGTTCAGCCTGGTCTGCAGCGAGTGGGGCCCTCTTGGCCGGTGCACCGATTCAATGTCTGCGCTATGAGAGGTTGTGTCTGTGTCAGAGCAATCACTCCCTCCAGTCCTTTTTGTTTGGGTATAACAAAATCTCGTTTTCCATTCACATTTTACAACTAAAATTCGTGGACAAATTTTGACCCAAAATACGATGGTGACTAGTAAACCAGGACGGAGGCAGTAGTTTTTTTTTCAAAGAAGGGTTTCCCCCTTCCGATTTTCATTACTGAAAACCAACATCTAAACCATAGTATTTGCCCTAGAACTACCAGGTTCAACATCTCGCAACATAAACCCATACAACCACACGCCAAGGAGGTAGTAGTTATGAATTTCATTTTCGCTCCATACCAATCGTTCTAAAAACTACTTAAGTACTTATAACGCGCCCTTGAAAATCGAAACTCTCACCCCCGCTAAAAAATTATATTTTAAACATGGCTACTCGATCTGTGGCAACTGGCGAGCCACCGCCTCCAGGTCGTTCACTTGTGGTCCCGACCAACAACTCCTACGGATCAAATTATCACGCGAGCTAACTATTCCTACAAAGGTACGCTCCACCATGTACCCGGTACCCGCGCATGCAGCAATCGTGCACCTAGGCTTTTAGGGTTTATTTGTTAACGGTGCCTTTACGTAACTCTCATGCGTGCGAGACAGTGAGAGACCGACTGCGTGCGTGCGCCTCTTCTCTTCGTATATGTACTCCACCGTTTGTCTGGTGTCCAAAAAATATACAGTAGTAATAAATACTAGCAATGTGCCAATGCGTTGCCACGCGATCAAAGTAGATTAATACATATTCACCGATTTGATAGAAAAAATAGTCTAGTTTTGAAATACGTGTATCACTAAAAATATCTTATGTTTCACTCAAAATATATTCCTTTGGCAGTTTTGATGAGATAAGGGAGGAATGTTGTTGGTTTCAAGATTCGAGAAGTGGTATATCTCTAATTTCTATTCTTACTAGCAAGATGCCCATGCGTTGCACAAAACATCAAGATCTTGTGGGAGAAAAGGTTAAATGAGGGAAGGCCTTATCTGCAAATGTGGAGAGGAGTGCGGGTAAATTGCCATAGTTTCCTTCATATCCGTTAGATATAGATCGGACGGCCTATATTGCAGGATGGTAGGCACACCATCATCACCGGCTATGCTTATAATATATATATATATATATATATATATATATATATATATACACTCTTATAAAAAATAGAGTTGGCGATGATGGTGTGCCTGCCATCCTACAATATAGGCCGTCTGATTTATATCTGACGGATAGGAAGGAAAATATGGCAATTTTGCAAAAAGGTACCCACACACCTCTCCACATTTGCAAATAAGGCCTTCCCTCGTTCATCCTTTTCTCTCACAAGATAAACTAGTCATACAAATGCATCTTGATGTTACGTGCAACGCACGGGCATCTTGCTAGTTAGAGATAAAAACAGAGTTGGTGATGATGGTGTGCCTGCCATCCTGCAATAGAGGCCGTCCGATTTATATCTGATGGATAGGAAGGAAACTATGGCAATTTTGCAAAAATATACCCAAACCCCTATCCACATTTGCAAATAAGGCCTTCCCTCGTTCATCCTTTTCTCCCACAAGATAAACTACTTATACAAATGCATCTTGATGTTCTGTGCAACGCATGGGCATCTTCCTAGTTGTTGCAAAAAGCCCATGTGTGTGTGCTGTGTGTGTGAGAGAGAGGGAGAGAGGAGGAGGACGGAGAGCATGTGTGACAAAGACACAAAGAGTGTGTATGCTAGAGGTATCAGCTTAAAATGAGGCGATAGTGTTCGTCTCCCACTTCCTCCGAGGACTAGGCCTCGCTCTGGATCCCTTTGTTAGGGGTCTTATGTTCTATTACGGGCTGGATTTTCACGATCTGGCCCCGGATTCCCTTCTTCACATCTCGTCATTTATTGTCGTATGTGAGGCATTCCTCCGCATTACCCCTCACTTCGGCCTATGGCTCAAGACCTTTGATGTGAAGCCGAAGACAGCCGAGGGGCAGTACGTAGCGTGCGGAGGTGCTTTAATAAGCAAAATTGCTGACACTCCATGGCCACAGTGTTCCTTTCTAGAGGTGTCCGGATTGTGGCAGCGGGAGTGGTTTTACATCACAGGTCCCTGAAGTGCCAAATGGGTAGCTGCCCCCACCTTTTGCTCGGGCCCCCCACCACAACTGATGTCATGGATCAGCAAGGGGCTGAGCCGCGGTCCAGCCAAGAACGTGCCAATACTGCAGAGCCGTATCAGAGATGTCTTCGAGGGAGATTTCAGTCTGGTTATGGTAATGCAAGTTATGTTGGTTTGTGATACGTCTCCAACGTATCTATAATTTTTGATTGCTCCATGCTATATTATCTGTAATTTTGGACATTATTGGGCTTTATTATCCACTTTTATATTATTTTGGGACTAACCTATTAACCGGAGGCCCAGCCCAGAATTGTTGTTTTTTTGCCTGTTTTAGGGTTTCGAAGAAAAGGAATATCAAATGGAGTCCAAATGGAATGAAACCTTCGGGAATGTGATTTTCTCAACGAATAAGACCCAAGAGACTTGGACCCTACGTCAAGGCACAAGAGAGGAGGCCACGAGGTAGGGGGCGCACCTGCCTACCCCAGGCGCGCCCTCCACCCTCGTGGCCCCCCTGTTGCTCCACCGACGTACTCCTTCCTCCTATATATATCCACGTACCCCCAAACGATCAGATACGGAGCCAAAACCCTAATTCCACCGCCGTAACTTTCTGTATCCACGAGATCCCATCTTGGGGCCTGTTCCGGAGCTCCGCTGGAGGGGGCATCCATCATGGAGGGCTTCTACATCAAGACCATAGCCTCTCCGATGAAGTGTAAGTAGTTTACCTCATACCTACGGGTCCATAGTTAGTAGCTAGATGGCTTCTTCTCTCTTTTTGGATCTCAATACAATGTTCTCCCCCTCTCTTGTGGAGAACTATTCGATGTAATCTTCTTTTTGCGGTGTGTTTGTTGAGACCGATGAATTGTGGGTTTATGATCAAGTCTATCTATGAATAATATTTGAATCTTCTCTGAATTCTTTTATGTATGATTGGTTATCTTTGCAAGTCTCTTCGAATTATCAGTTTGGTTTGGCCTACTAGATTGATATTTCTTGCAATGGGAGAAGTGCTTAGCTTTGGGTTCAATGTTGCGGTGTCCTTTCCCAATGACAGTAGGGGCAGCAAGGCACGTATTGTATTGTTGCCATCGAGGATAACAAGATGGGGTTTTCATCATATTGCATGAGTTTATCCCTCTACATCATGGCATCTTGCTTAAGGCGTTACTCTGTTTTTAACTTAATACTCTAGATGCATGCTGGATAGCGGTCGATGAGTGGAGTAATAGTAGTAGATGCAGGCAGGAGTCGGTCTACTTGTCTCGGACGTGATGCCTATATACATGATCATACCTAGATATTCTCATAACTATGCTCAATTCTGTCAATTGCTCAACAGTAATTTGTTCACCCACTGTAGAATACTTATGCTCTCGAGAGAAGCCACTAGTGAAACCTATGGCCCCTGGGTCTATCTTTATCATAGTAATCTCCTACTACTTAGTTATTTCCTTTGTTATTTACTTTGCCTTTATTTTACTTTGCATCTTTATCACAAAAAATACCAAAAATATTATCTTTATCATATCTATCAGATCTCACTCTCGTAAGTGGCATTATAGGGATTGACAACCCCTATTTGCGTTGGTTGCGAGGATTTATTTTTTCGTGCAGGAATGAGGGACTTGCGCGTAGCCTCCTACTGGATTGATACCTTGGTTCTCAAAAACTGAGGGAAATGCTTACGCTACTTTGCTGCATCATCCATTCCTCTTCGGGGAAAACCAACGCAGTGCTCAAGAGGTAGCAAGAAGGATTTCTGGCGCCGTTTCCAGGGAGGTCTTAGAAAAAGTCAACATACCAAGTACCCATCACATACCCTTATCTCCCGCATTACATTATTTGCCATTTGCCTCTCGTTTTCCTCTCCCCCACTTCACCCTTGCCGTTTTATTTGCCCTCTCTCTCTATCCTCCCTCTCTTTTCTATTTGCCTCTTTTTGCCCGCTTATTTTTTGTTTGCTTGTGTGTTAGTTTGCTTGCTTGTCACAATGGCTCAAGATAATACTAAATTGTGTGACTTCACCAATACCAACAACAATGATCTTATTAGCACTCTGATTGCTCCTCTTACAGATGTTGAATCTTGTGAGATTAATACTGCTTTGCTAAATCTTGTCATGAAAGATCCGTTTTCCGGCCTTCCTAGTGAAGATACCGCTACCCATCTAAATAGCTTCATTGATATGTGTGACATGCAAAATAAGAAAGATGTGGATAATGATATTGTTAAATTGAAGCTATTTCCTTTTTCAATTAGATATCATGCTAAAGCTTGGTTTTTGTCTTTGCCTAAAAATAGTATTGATTCATGGAATAAGTGCAAAGATGCTTTTATCTCTAAGTATTTTCCTCCCGCTAAGATCATCTCTCTTAGAAACTATATTATGAATTTTAAGCAACTTGATCATGAACATGTTGCACAAGCTTGGGAGAGAATGAAATTAATGATACGTAATTGACCCACTCATGGTTTAAATTTGTGGATGATTGTTCAAAATTTTTATGCCAGATTGAATTTTGCTTCTAGAAATCTTTTACATTCGGCCGCGGGAGGCACTTTTATGGAAATCACTTTAGGAGAAGCTGCTAAAGTCCTAGATGATATTATGGTTAATTATTCTCAATGGCATACTGAAAGATCTACTAATAAAAAGGTGCATGCGATATAAGAAATTAATGTTTTGAGTGGAAAGATGGATGAACTTATGAAATTATTTGCTAATAATAGTGTTTCTTCTAATCCTAATGATATGCCCGTGTCTACTTTGATTGAGAATAATAATGAATCTATGGATGTGAATTTTGTTGGTAGGAACAATTTTGGTAACAACGCGTATAGAGGAAATTTCAATCCAAGGCCTTATCCTAATAATCCCTCTAATAATTATGGTAATTACTACAACAATTCTTATGGAAATTATAATAAGATTCCCTCTGATTTTGAATCTAATATTAAAGAATTTATTACTTCGCAAAAGAATTTTAATGCTATGATTGAAGAAAAATTGCTTAAGATTGATGATTTGGCTAGGAACGTTGATAGAATTGCTCTTGATGTTGATTCTTTGAAACTTAGATCTATTCCACCTAAGCATGATATCAATGAGTCTCTCAAAGCCATGATAATTTCCATTGATGAGTGCAAAGAAAGAACCGCTAGGATGCATGCTAAGAAAGATGCCTTTATAAGAGTGTGTTCTTCTAGTTCCTATGAAAATAAAGATGAAGATCTAAAAGTTATTGATGTGTCCCCTATTAAATATTTGTTTTGCAATATGAATCTTGATAATGATGGGACTGAATATGATCCACCTTTACCTAGAAGGCGTTCTAAGAATTCGAAATTTGTTTATCTTGATGCTAAAATTGATAAAAGTGGGATTGAAGAAATTAAAACCCTAGATGTTGCTAAACCCACTATTATGGATTTTAAGGAATTTAACTATGAAAATTGCTCTTTGATTGATTGTATTTCCTTGTTACAATCTGTGCTAAATTCGCCTCACGCTTATAGTCAAAATAAAGTGTTTACTAAACATATCGTTGATGCCTTGATGCAATCTTATGAAGAAAAACTTGAATTGGAAGTTTCTATCCCTAGAAAACTTTATGATGAGTGGGAACCAACTACTAAAATTAAAATTAAATATCATGAATGATATGATTTATGTGATTTGGGTGCTAGTGTTTCCACGATTCCACAAACTTTGCGTGATTTATTAGCTTTCCGTGATTTTGATGATTGCTCTCTAAACTTGCACCTTGCGGATTCCATTATTAAGAAACCTATGGGAATAATTAATGATGTTATTATTGTTCCAAATAGGAATTATGTACCCGTAGATTTTATTGTTCTTGACATAGATTGCAATCCTTCATGTCCTATTATTCTTGGTAGACCTTTCCTTAGAACGATTGGTGCAATTATTGATATGAAGGAAGGAAATATTAGATTCCAATTTCCATTAAGGAAAGGCATGGAACACTTTCCTAGAAAGAAAATTAAATTACCTTATTAATCTATTATTAGAGCCACTTATGTATTGCGTACCAAAGATGGCAATACCTAGATCTATTCTTGCTTGTTATGCCTAGCTAGGGGCGTTAAACGATAGCGCTTGTTGGGAGGCAACCCAATTTTATTTTTAGTCCTTGCTTTTTGCTCCTGTTTAGTAATAAATAAACTATCTAGCCTCTTCTTTGGTTGTGTTTTTTGTGTTTAATTAGTGTTTGTGCCAAGTAGAACCGTTGGGAAGACTTGGGGAAAGTCTTGTTGAACTTGCTGTAAAAAACAGAAACTTTAGCGCTCACGAGAACTGCTGCCATTTTTATTTGGAAAGCGATATTTAGTTAATTATTTTTGCAGATGATTAATAGATAAATTCCTCACGTCCATATATTTATTTTAGAATTTTTGGGGTTCCAGATCTTGCGCTAGCTACATATTACTACAGACTGTTCTGTTTTTGACAGATTCTGTTTTTCGTGTGTTGTTTGCTTATTTTGATGAATCTATGGCTAGTAAAATAGTTTATAAACCATAGAGAAGTTGGAATACAGTAGGTATAACACCAATATAAATAAATAATGAGTTCATTACAGTACCTTGAAGTGGTCTTTTATTTTCTTTCGCTAACCGAGCTCACAAGATTTTCTACTTTAAGTTTTGTGTTGTGAAGTTTTCAAGTTTTGGGTAAAGATTTGATGGATTATGGAACAAGGAGTGGAAAGAGCCTAAGCTTGGGGATGCCCATGGCACCCCCAAGATAATCTAAGGACACCTAAAAGCCAAATCTTGGGGATGCCCCGGAAGGCATCCCCTCTTTCGTCTACTTCTATCGGTAACTTTACTTGGAGCTATATTTTTCTTCGCCACATGATATGTGTTTTGCTTGGAGTGTCTTGTATGATTTGAGTTTTTATTTGTTAGTTTACCACAATCATCCTTGCTGTACACACCTTTTGAGAGAGCCATACATGATTTGGAATTTGTTAGAATACTCTATGTGCTTCGCTTATATCTTTTGAGTTATATAATTTTGCTCTAGTGCTTCACTTATATCTTTTAGAGCACGGTGGTGGATTTGTTTTATAAGAAACTATTGATCTCTCATGCTTCACTTAGATTATTTTGGGAGTCCTTAATATCATGGTAATTTGCTTAAAATCCTAATATGCTTGGTACACAAGATTAATAATAAAACTTTCTTATGAGTGTGTTGAATACTATGATGAGTTTGATACTTGATAATTGTTTTGAGACATGAAGATGGTAATATTAAAGTCATGCTAGTTGAGTAGTTGTGAATTTGAGAAATACTTGTGTTGAAGCTTGTGATTCCCGTAACATGCACGTATGGTGAACCGTTATGTGATGAAGTCAGAGCATGATTTATTTATTGATTGTCTTCCTTATGAGTGGCGGTCGGGGACGAGCGATGGTCTTTTCCTACCAATCTATCCCCCTAGGAGCATGCGCGTAATACTTTGCTTTGATAACTTGTAGATTTTTGCAATAAGTATATGAGTTGTTTATGACTAATGTTGAGTCCATGGATTATACGCACTCTCACCCTTCCACCTTTGCTAGCCTCTCTAATACCGCGCACCTTTCACCGGTATCATACGCCCATCATATACCTTCCTCAAAACAGCCACCATACCTACCTATTATGGCATTTCCATAGCCATTCCGAGATATATTGCATTTATTATGACACACTCCACCATTCATAATTCTTTCATACGTGTCACTCTTGATTCATTGCATATCCCGGTACACCGCCGGAGGCATTCATATAGAGTCATATTTTTTCTAAGTATCGAGTTGTAATTGTTGAGTTGTAAGAAAAATAAAAGTTTGATGATCATCATTATTAGAGCATTGTCCCAGTGAGGAAAGGATGATGGAGACTACGATTCCCCCACAAGTCGGGATGAGACATCGGACAAAAAATAAAAAATAAAGAGAAAAGAGGCCATAAAAAAGAGAAAAGGCCCAAATAAAAAATGAGATAAAAAGAGAGAAGGGACAATGCTACTATGCTTTTACCACACTTGTGCTTCAAAGTAGCACCATGATCTTCATAGTAGAGAGTCTCTCATGTTATCACTTTCATATACTAGTGGGAATTTTTCATTATAGTACTTGGCTTGTATATTCCAATGATGGGCTTCCTCAAATTGCCCTAGGTCTTCATGAGCAAGAAAGTTGGATGCACACCCACTTAGTTTCTTTTTTAGCTTTCATATACTTATAGCTCTAGTGCATCCGTTGCATGGCAATCCCTACTCACTCACATTGATAGCTATTGATGGGCATCTCCATAGCCCGTTGATATGCCTAGTTGATGTGAGACTATCTTCCCATTTTTGTCTTCTCCACAACCACCATTCTATTCCACCTATAGTGTTATATCCATGGCTCACACTCATGTATTGCGTGAAAATTGAAAAAGTTTTGAGAATGTCAAAAGTATGAAACAATTGCTTGCCTTGTCATCGAGGTTGTGCATGATTTAAATATTTTGTGTGGTGAAGATAGAGCATAGCCAGACTATATGATTTTGTAGGGATAGCTTTCTTTAGCCATGTTATTTTGAGAAGACATAATTGCTTTGTTAGTATGCTTGAAGTATTATTATTTTTATGTCAATATGAACTTTTGTCTTGAATCTTTCGGATCTGAATATTCATACCACAATTAAGAAGAATTACATTAAAATTATGCCAAGTAGCACTCCGCATCAAAAATTCTGTTTTTATCATTTACCTACTCAAGGACGAGCAGGAATTAAGCTTGGGGATGCTTGATACGTCTCCAACATATCTATAATTTTGATTGCTCCATGCTATATTATCTACTGTTTTGGACATTATTGGGCTTTATTATCCATTTTATATTATTTTTGGGACTAACCTATTAACCGGAGGCCCAGCCCAGAATTGTTGTTTTTTGCCTGTTTTAGGGTTTTGAAGAAAAGGAATAACAAACGGAGTCCAAACGGAATGAAACCTTTGGGAACGTGATTTTCTCAACGAATTAGACCCAGGAGACTTGGACCCTACGTCAAGGCACAAGAGAGGAGGCCACGAGGTAGGGGGCGCGCCTGCCTACCCCAGGCGCGCCCTCCACCCTTGTGGGCCCCCTGTTGCTCCACCGGCGTACTCCTTCCTCCTATAAATATATCCACGTACCCCCAAACGATCAGATACGGAGCCAAAACCCTAATTCCACCGCCATAACTTTCTGTATCCACAAGATCCCATCTTGGGGCCTGTTCCGGAGCTCTGCCGGAGGGGGCATCCATCACGGAGGGCTTCTACATCAACACCATAACCTCTCCGATGAAGTGTGAGTAGTTTACCTTAGACCTACGGGTCCATAGTTAGTAGCTAGATGGCTTCTTCTCTCTTTTTCGATCTCAATACAATGTTCTCCCCCTCTCTTGTGGAGAACTATTCGATGTAATCTTCTTTTTGTGGTGTGTTTGTTGAGATAGATGAATTGTGGGTTTATGATCAAGTCTATCTATGAATAATATTTGAATCTTCTCTGAATTCTTTTATGTATGATTGGTTATCTTTGCAAGTCTCTTCGAATTATCAGTTTGGTTTGGCCTACTAGATTGATCTTTCTTGCAATGGGAGAAGTGCTTAGCTTTGGGTTCAATCTTGCGGTGTCCTTTCCCAGTGACAGTAGGGGCAGCAAGGCACGTATTGTATTGTTGCCATCGAGGATACCAAGATGGGGTTTTCTTCATATTGCATGAGTCTATCCCTCTACATCATGTCATCTTGCTTAAGGTGTTAATCTGTTTTTAACTTAATACTCTAGATGCATGTTGGATAGCGGTCGATGAGTGGAGTAATAGTAGTAGATGCAGGCAGGAGTCGGTCTACTTGTCTCGGACGTGATGCCTATATACATGATCATACCTAGATATTCTCATAACTATGCTCAATTCTGTCAATTGCTCAACAATAATTTGTTCACCCACCGTAGAATACTTATGCTCTCGAGAGAAGCCACTAGTGAAACCTATGGCCCCCGGGTCTATCTTTATCATATTAATCTCCTACTACTTAGTTATTTCCTTTGTTATTTACTTTGCCTTTATTTTACTTTGCATCTTTATCACAAAAAATACCAAAAATATTATCTTTATCATATCTATCAGATCTCACTCTCGTAAGTGGCCTTATCGGGATTGACAACCCCTATTTGCGTTGGTTGCGAGGATATATTTGTTTTGTGCAGGTACGAGGGACTTGCGCGTAGCCCCCTACTGGATTTATACCTTGGTTCTCAAAAACTAAGGGAAATACTTACGCTACTTTGATGCATCATCCCTTCTTCTTCGGGGAAAACCAACGCAGTGCTCAAGAGGTAGCAGTTCGTCGAGTCCAGCCTTGCAAACGTCGGCCCCTCCGCATGTGGGAATTCAACCCGGAAGGACTGCGCACTGTTCAGCATTTCCTCAGCATGATGCACAAGGAGATGTACAAATCGTTCTTCGGACCCCAAATAGAGTGTACGGACACTACCGAGGACGTGGGCCTAAGCTGCAACCACCCCGCTGCCCAAGTAAGTAATCCCATGGCCGAACACACTGTCCTTTTATTTATCGTGACATCATTCTGAAGAATCGCTCTTTGACCAGGACTGGATAACAAAAGCGAAGATGATCCGGTGTTCGACCCCCCTTCCTGAGGGCTTAGACAATCCGGTGCTGGAAAAGATGCTCGAGCCAGCACCTTGTCTAGTGCCCTCAAAGGAAGATGAAGGGGGAATGAAGAGGGCGAAAGCGGGCCTCCATCGCTACCTATTCCAATCGAGGGAATGAGCGCCTTCGCGAGGGAGGATAACCAAGGGGAAGAATCTGACATTCTCTCTCCCCGGGGAAGGAAGAGGACTACCTCTGAAGATCCGGAAACTAAGGTTTCCAAACGGGAGAAGAAATCTCCGCCAGAGGGTCCTGCCTCGGAGGGTATTCTTACCGCACAATGTCCGTGTGGGGATCAGCCCTCTACCGAGCTGTAAGTAATCAAAAAGTACTTAATAGTGAAGATATCCTACCTTACTTCCGAGGACAATAACCGATGCTTATAAATTGTTGTCCGGATTGCAGCCTTCTCGACAGAGTTCATCTTTGGGGGGTCTTCTTCCGGAGATGATGGAGAGCGAAACGCCTCCCCCAGACTCCCCAGCTCAAGAAGTGGGCGACCTTGAAGTGTCGTCGTGAAGGGTATCTCCGGATCCACTAGGGCCAGAGGATAACCCTTTGGCTGCCCGGAATCCCCAGTATCCGGCTCCTGAGGAGAGCAACAGCAAGGGTCCGTACAGTGTGCGGTCGGACGCGCTGAAGGATCTTCTGGGGCAAGCTGTCATCTCAGAAGCGCATCGTACGCTAATAGGTACGGTAATTGAAAGGATTTCATCTGCTGAAAGCGGTTTGCACGAAGCTTTTATGAGTTTGCTGAAAGGCTTCGAGGTACGTGAAATAATGTATGCCTTTAACGGTACCACATACGTTAGGTATGCCCATGCAGATAGTAGCCCCTGAGACTCTGGTTGTCGTCGAGAACGGCGGCAAACAGAGGATCATAGTCCCAGGTAATAACCAGACCGCCTTTATGTGCAGGTGGTTGAAGCTCCGGTGGCTAGCCGGACTGATGGGTTTGCCGAACTAAAGCGGCAACTGGATGCGGCAAATGCCGACATTGTGCTTGTCAACAAGCGGCTTGACGAGGCACATGGTGAGTTATTTTTCTGGTGATCGTCACATAATAAGAGCAGCATGATGCCAGTATCTTTAATATGTTGTGACTGCAGATGGAGCTGCCACCGTGGAGACCCTTCGGGCGGAGCTTGCCCGAGCCAAGGAGCAAGCAAGGAGTAGCAATGCGGCCGCCTTTAAAGTTAAGGGCCGAACAGGCTGCGCATTGGGAGAGCAAGGAAAAAATTAGCCAAGATAGTTGTAGAGTTAAAAGATGCTGCTGACTGTTACCAGCTTCTTGAAGAAGAAAACCGGGCGAAGGCGACGTACCTGGAGAAGGCCTGGGTGGCTGCCAAGGAAGCCCGCTCCAAAATTAGAGCGACGAAGGAGGAGCTGAATCAAGCTACAAATATCGTGTCTGGGAAGCCCTTCTTGTTGTGGACTAAGTTCGAAGATCCGAAGTATGCTCCTCTGGACTAGCTATCGAGTTCTGCGGACGCGTACATGGATTTGGCTGCAAGTGCTGCTGATGCAGCCGAGTACTTCAAGGATCAGAAAGGTCCCAAAGTGGAAAAGTTGTTCTGGTCACAGTTTCACGCTCCAGTCCGTCCGCTGCTGCTGAAAGAGCGATTGACCAGTTGGGCCGAGCTCCATAGGTTGTCCGGACTTACCATGAGGTCCGTTGTGGATCACCTGTGGCCGGGAGGGCCAAGGCTGAATAGCTACTTTAGCTTAGTGCAACATTTCCTTGATGTTGTGCCACGCATCGATGTTGTAAAGAGATCGGCGTGCATAGAAGGTGCGCGAATGGCCCTTGCCCGTGTCAAAACATATTAGGCGGAGATGGAGGCTACCACTGTTGTGGCACAGGGTTCGGCCATAGGCCGAGTGGCTGCCGAGCACTACTTCAAAGAAGTCCTTGAAGGCGCTCGTTCGATAGAGGCTATGTGCTTGAAGAATATTATTTTCCAGTGACATGTAGTCCCATTGTACAAACAATGTTTTTCTGGATTAATCAAGGCTATATTTATTCTTTTGGCCGAAAGTACTATGATGCCTCATGTGCGGCCGTTTATGTATATATGTATATAACCTGAAAGTTTGCAGTTGTCGGCTTTCGCCCCCACGCATATAATGCAGGGGTGTTTGCAAAAGATGCATATCCACACTTGATCCAACGTCTTGGTCCATTAAGGAGGTGATAGCATAGTGAACGAGGCAATCGGACTATATTGCTTTAACACTTTCACTTAGCCATAGGAGTTTGACAGTGGGGCTACTATATAGCTCATGGTACTTCTGTGCTCGTCCGAATACGGGGCACGTACGTACATAACCTGGAAACGGCCCTTCGTTAATGCGGAGGAATCCCTAAGATTCCGATTAGTCATCGAGTGGTTGACCAGTCTCTCGCTATATCATGACAGTCAGTTTTCGGCTTTCTCTACTGAGGTGCTCATCCAGATGAACCAGGGCACAATCGCAGTAGTTCTCCCAGTGCTACCTTAGCCGATATAACGGAACATAAGGTACCAAAACATGGGAGCCGAGCAAACCCAACATTTGACCAAAGATATGATTCGGAGCTGATGCATATAGGGCCAAACTCACGATGCCGAACACTCCCTAAGGTGTTTGGTCTTTATAAAATATACCGGGCTAAACAATGCCCTTTATAAGAAACCCCATGAGTCCAGGTACATGCAAAATCCTGGCGTGGCCACATGCCAATAATGCTGGCATCCTTCTCGGTTGTGTGGAGTATCCGGAGGATGTGAGCAACAAGAGACAGTAAAAACGGTTTATGAAGGGCCTTAATCTAAAGAGAAACCTTTGGGCGGGTCCCTGCTGCACGTCTGAGCCAGTGTCTCTGTTGTGCCGTGTCCTGGACGAGTGTAGCACGATTGTCACCTACAAAAGGAAAGAACTTAGGTGAAAGTTGTTGTGCCAAAAAGAAGAATGATTTATCAAAATTCCATAGAGGCCTAGTTGAGCTGGGTTGGCCCTATTTACATGCGGGAAGCCCCTAGTATCATTTTATGAGGGTTCGAAAACCAATCTCATGCATGTATGATGGAACGCCGGACTCGTCTAACCGTGTCCGTGGTCTTGACTACCTGCCATTTTTTCTGGTTGGTGAGGCCGTCTAGTGTGCGGCTGTGAGAGCCGCCGCGTCCTCTTCCGTACGTAAAGAACGGTTGGTATTTCCGCTAACTGTAATGACGCCTCGTGGACCGGGCATCTTGAGCTTGAGAAAAGCATAATGTGGTATTGCGTTAAAACGAGCAAAAGCCGCCCTTCCGAGTAGTGCTTGAAAATCACTTCAGAATGGAGCGATGTGAAAAGTTAATGTTTCACTTCGGAAGTTATCAGGAGAACCGAATACCACCTCTAGTAGTAGAGAGCCCGTGTAGTGGGCCTCTTGTCCTGGTATTACTCCCTTGAAAGTAGTATTACTGTGGCTTATTTGTGTCGGTTCTATCCCCATTTTGTGGACTGTGTCCTGATATATCAGATTTAGATCATTGTCGCCGTCCATGAGGACCCTTGTGAAATGGTACCCATTTATTATTGGGTCTAACACCAAGGTTGTCAGTCCTTCACGCCGGATATGCGTATCCTGATCCCTACGATAAAAAGTGATCGGGCAGGCCAACCAGGGGTTGGACCTAGGGGTGACGGGGTCTATGGCGCGTGTGCATCGAAGTGCGTGATTGCTTCTCCTCTTTGTCACATGGATCACGTTTACTGTTTTAACCTCCGGTGGGAACTTTTTCTGTCCTCCCGCGCTTTGCTGGCGAGGTTCATCCTCGTCTTTGCTTGGTGTCTCTTCCCCTTTTTGTTCGGTGTTTAGCTTACCGGCCTGCTCGAAAACCCAACATTCTCTATGGGTATGATTTGCAGGTTTGTCTCGGGTGCCATGAATCTGACAGAGTTTGTCAAGAATTTTGTTTAGGCCAGATTGTTCTTCTCTGCTGCCTTTGAAAGGCTTTTTCCGCTGACCTGGTCGGGGGCCCCTGAATCCGGCGTTTACCGCCGTGTTATCTGGGCTACCTTCTTTATTTTGACGCTTGTTTTTGTTGCGTCGTGGTTTACCATTGCCATCCCTGCTTCGGATGTGCTTGGGTCGCTGGTGCTGCTACAGGCCAACCAGTTGTCCTCACCCGCACAAAAGCGGGTCATGAGGCTTGTTAGGGCTGCCATTGTTCTTGGTTTTTCTTGACCGAGGTGTCTGGTGAGCCATTCGTCTCGGACACTGTGTTTGAAGGCTGCTAAGGCTTCGGCATCCGGACAGTCGACAATTTGGTTCTTCTTGGTGAGGAACATGTTCCAAAGCTTTCGGGCGGACTCTCCGGACTGTTGGATTATATGAATTAAATCGTCTACATCCGGAGGTCGGATAAAAGTCCCTTGGAAATTGGCCCGAAAAGCGTCCTCGAGCTCCTCCCAACTTCCAATTGAGTTTTCGGGGAGGCTTTTTAGCCAGTGCCAAGCTGGCCCTTTAAGCTTGAGGGGAAAGTATTTAATGGCATGGAGATCGTCTCCACGAGCCATATGGATGTGGAGGATGAAGTCCTCTATCCAGACTCCAGGGTATGTGGTTCCGTCGTACGCCTCTATCTTCACCGGTTTGAATCCCTCTGGGAATTCGTGATCCAGCACCTCATCAATGAAACATAGTGGGTGTGCGGCACCCCTGTATTGGGATGCGCCATAGTGTTCGGACGGTTGTAGTATTCGGTGTTGGTTGTGTACCGTAGCGCGCTTCCTAGATCCATAGATAGATCCGGTCACGCCGGATTTTTGACGCAAGTTCTCACGTAGAACGTGTGTTGACTTATGTGTGACTTTGTTAACCGCTCTATCACGTGCACAGGGTGGTGGATCCGGCCGGTTGGCCGTATCACTTTTCGGCTATATGGGCTCTAAGGCGTCATCGTCGAATTCCGGTAATAGCTTGCGCTTTGGATAGCTATTTGGATGGTAACTTCCACCATACTTTGTTACTTTGTTCCACTTGCTGTTGAGCGTACCTTGTGCGACCTTGAGCCTTTGCTTTTGTTTCTTCAGGCTTCTCGTTGTGGCAGTAAGCCTTCTGCGGAGGTTCTCTTGCTCCAAGTGTGTTTCCGGGATGATGGGTACATCTTCGTCCGGACTGTTTTCATCCCTAGACAGGGATTAATGAGGCTTATCTTTGGCGTCATCGTGTTCGGACGTCGGATCCGTACTATGTTTGCAGTTTGCATATTGATCATTTTCTGCCACCGGGGTGGTGCAGTTGTCGTCTCTTCCAGAGTCGCGTGGACTATTATTATCATTGTTCTTGCTATGGCGGGAATTAGAGCGGCGCCGCGGACGTCGGCGCTTGGGTTGCTTCTTGGAGGGGTCATCCTCCGCTTTCTCATCACCATTGGCTTCTTTAGGGGTGTCCACCATGTATATATCATATGATGAGGTGGCGGTCCAGTGCCCCGAGGGCAGTGTTTCCTGTTTGTCTCCGGCTTCGCCGTCCATACCGTCGAAGTCTTTGAAGTCGAAGTCGAGCATGTTGGTTAAGTCATCGACAGTGGCTACTAAGTGGGTGGTGGGTGGGCAGCGAATTTCTTCGTCGTCTGCATCCCATTCTAGCCGGACATAGTTCGGCCAAGGTTCTCCTAACAAGGAGAGAGACCTTAATGAATTTAGCACATCTCCGAAAGGTGAATGCTGAAAGATATCCGCGGAGGTGAACTCCATGATCGGCGCCAAGTCGGACTCGATGGGCATGGATATGAGCGGCTCGGAGTCCGTGGCCGGAGATGAATCCAGTGGTTCAGCGACACGGCTCTCGTAAGGGGTGAAGTCAGTATCCGGCTCTATCACCACTGAGAGTGCAGCCTCCGTGGCAGGGTCCATCCCTCCGCTCTCGGATGGCACGACTTGCTCCAGATTGATAGACGGAGTAGTTACGGATGCGATCTCTCAAACATTGTCCGACGGCAGAGTTGCATCATGCTCGTCACAAATGTACGGCGCGTCCGATATGGGCCTGAATCCGTCGAAGATCAAGTCTCCGCGGATGTCGGCCGTGTAGTTCAAGTTTCCAAATCTGACCTGATGGCCAGGGGCGTAGCTATCAATCTGCTCCAGATGGCCAAGCGAATTGGCCCGCAGTGCAAAGCCGCCGAATATGAAGATCTATCCGGGGAGGAAAGCCTCACTCTGGACCGCATCGCTAGCGATGATCGGAGGAGCCGTCAAGCCTTATGGCGGTGACACAATGGAACTCTCAATGAAAGCACCAATGTCAGTGTCAAAACCGGCGGATCTCAGGTAGGGGGTCTCGAACTGTGCGTCTAAGGCGGATGATAACAGGAGGCAGGGGACACGATGTTTACCCAGGTTCGGGCCCTCTTGATGGAGGTAAAACCCTATGTCCTGCTTGATTGTTCTTGATGATATGAGTATTACAAGAGTTGATCTACCACGAGATCAGAGAGGCTAAACCCTAGAAGTTAGCCTATGGTATGATTGTATGTTGTCCTACGGACTAAAACCCTCCGGTTTATATAGACACCGGAGGGGGCTAGGGTTACACAAGGTCGGTTACAAAGGAGGATATACACATATCCGTATTGCCTAGCTTGCCTTCCACGCCAAGTAGAGTCCCATCCGGACAAGGGACGATGTCTTCAATCTTGTATCTTTATAGTCCAACAGTCCAGCCAAAGGATATAGTCCGGTTGTCCGGAGACCCCCTAATCCAGGACTCCCTCATGCTCCCACTCACTTTCTTGTAAATACAGGCGTCACTGCAAGTCTGTATAAAACTATACGCTTTGATCAACTCATCAAAGCGTATATTCCAACTCCGATATGTTTGCACCAATCCATAGATGGATCGCTGGAGCTTGCACACTTTTTTAGCACCTTTAGGATTTACAAAACCTTCTTGTTGTATCATATACAACTCTTCTTTAAGAAATCCATTAAGGAATGCAGTTTTGACATCCGTTTGCCAGTTTTCATAAAATGTGGCAATTGCTAACATGATTCGGACAGACTTAAGCATCGCTACGAGTGAGAAAATCTTATCATAGTTAACGCCTTGAACTTGTCAAAAACCTTTTTGCGACAATTCAAGCTTTGTAGATAGTAACACTACTATCAGCGTCCGTCTTCCTCTTGAAGATCCATTTATTCTCAATGGCTTGCCGATCAATGGGCAGTCCACACTTTGTTCTCATACATGGATTCTATCTCATATTTCACGACCTCGAGCCATTTTGCAGAATCTGGGCTCATCATCGCTTCCTCATAGTTCGTAGGTTCGTCATGGTCAAGTAACATGACCTCCAGAACAGGATTACTGTACCACTCTGGTGCGGATCATACTCTGGTTGACCTATGAGGTACGATAGTAACTTGATCTAAAGTTTCATGATCATCATCATTAACTTCCTCACTAATTGGTGTATGAATCACTGGAACTGATTTCTGTGATGAACTACTTTCCAATTCGGGAGAAGGTACAATTACCTCATCAAGTTCTACTTTCCTCCCACTCACTTCTTTCGAGAGAAACTTCTTCTCTAGAAAGGATCCATTCTTAGCAACGAATATCTTGCCTTCGGATCAGTTATAGAAGGTGTACCCAACAGTTTCCTTTGGGTATCCTATGAAGACGCATTTCTCCGATTTGCGTTCAAGCTTATCAGGTTGAAACTTTTTCACATAAGCATCATAGCCCCAAACTTTAAGAAATGACAGCTTAGGTTTCTTGCTAAACCACATTTCATATGGTGACGTCTCAACGGATTTAGATGGTGCCCTATTTAATGTGAATGCAGTTGTCTCTAATGCATAACCCCAAAATGATAGTGATAAATCGGTAAGACACATCATAGATCGCACCATATCTAATAAAGTATGGTTATGACGTTAGGACACACCATTACGCTATGGTGTTCCAGGTGGCATGAGTTGCGAAACTATTCCGCATTGTTTCAAATGAAGACCAAACTCGTAACTCAAAATTCTCCTCCACGATCAGATCGCAGTAACTTTATTTTCTTGTTACGATGATTTTCCACTTCCCTCTAAAATTCTTTGTACTTTTCAAATGTTTCAGACTTATGTTTCATCAAGTAGATATACCCATATCTGCTCAAATCATCTGTGAAGGTCAGAAAATAACGATACCCGCCGTGAGCCTCAACACTCATCGGATTGCATACATCAGTATGTATTATTTCCAATAAGTCAGTTGCTTGCTCCATTGTTCCGAAGAACGGAGTTTTAGTCATCTTGCCCACGAGGCATGGTTCGCAAGCATCAAATGATTCATAATCAAGTGATTACAAAAGCCCATCAGCATGGAGTTCCTTCATGCGCTTTACACCAATATGACCTAAACGGCAGTGCCACATATAAGTTGCACTATCATTATTAACTTTGCATGGTTTGGCTTCAATATTATGAATATGTGTATCACTACGATCGAGATTCAATAAACCATTCATCTTGGGTGTATGACCTCAGAAGGTTTTTTCATGTAAACAGAATAACAATTATTCTTAGACTTAAATGAATAATGGTATTGCAATAAACATGATCCAATCATATTATGCTCAACGCAAACACCAAATAACATTTATTATAGGTTCAACACTAATCCCAAAGGTAAAGGGAGTGTGCGATGGTGATCTTATCAACCTTGGAATCACTTTCAACTCAAATCATCACCTTGCCCTTAACTAGTCTCTGTTTATTTTGCAACTCCCGTTTCGAGTTACCACTCTTAGCAACTAAACTAGTATCAAATACTGAGGGGTTGCTATAAACACTAGTAAAGTACACATCAATAACATGTATATCAAATATACTTTTGTTCACTTTGCCATCCTTCTTATCCGCCAAGTATCTAGGGCAGTTCCACTTTCAGTGACCATTTCCTTTGCAGTAGAAGCACTCAGTTCTAGGCTTGCGTCTAGCTTTGGGCTTCTTCATGGGAGCAGCAACTTGCTTGCTATTCTTCTTTGAAGTTCCTCTTTTTTTCCTTTGCCCTTTTTCTTGAAACTAGTGGTCTTATTAACCATCAACACTTGATGCTATTTTTTTATTTCTACCTTCGCTGATTTCAACATCGCGAAGAGCTTGGGAATTACTTTCGTCATCCCTTGCATATTATAGTTCATCACTAAGTTCTAGTAACTTGGTGATAGTGACTAGAGAACTTTGTCAATTACTATCTTATCTGGAAGATTAACTCCCACTTGATGCAAGCAATTGTAGTACCCAGACAATCTGAGCACATGCTCACTGGTTGAGCTATTCTCCTCTATCTTGTAGGCAAAGTACTGTCATAGGTCTCCTACCTCTCGACACGGGCATGAGTATGAAATACCAATTTCAACTCTTAGATCATCTTATATGCTCTGTGGCATTCAAAAACATTTTTGAAGTCCCGGTTCTAAGCCGTAAAGCATGGTGCACTAAACTATTAAGTAGTCATCATACCGAGCTTTGTCAGATGTTCCTAACGTCTGCATTTGCTCCTGCAATAGTTATGTCACCTAGCGGTGCATCAAGGACATACTTCTTCTATGCAGCAACGAGGATAATCCTCAGATCACGAATCCAATCTGAATCATTGCTACTATCATATTTCAACATAGTTTTCTCTAGGAATATATCATAAATAAAACAGGGAAGCTATATGTGAACAATTGATCTACAACATAGATATGCAAATACTATCAGGACTAAGTTCATTATAAATTTAAGTTCAATTAATCATATTACTTAAGAACTCCCACTTAGATAGACATCCCTCTAATCATCTAAGTGATCATGTGATCCATATCAACTAAACCATGTCCGATCATCACGTGAGATATAGTTTTCAATGGTGAACATCACTATGTTGATCATATCTACTATATGATTCATGCTCGACCTTTCGGTCTCAGTGTTCCGAGGCCATATCTGCATATGCTAGGCTCGTCAAGTTTAACCCGAGTATTCCGCGTGTGCAAAACTAGCTTACACCCGTTGTATGTGAACGTAGAGCTTATCACACCCGATCATCACGTGGTGTCTCAGCACGACGAACTGTCGCAATGGTGCATACTCAGGGAGAACACTTGTACCTTGAAATTTAGTGAGAGATCATCTTATAATGCTACCGCCGAACTAAGCAAAATAAGATGCATAAAGGATAAACATCACATGCAATCATTATAAGTGATATGATATGGCCATCATCATCTTGTGCCTTTGATCTCCATCTCAAAAGAACTGTCATGATCCCCATCGTCACCGGCTTGACACCTTGATCTCCATCGAAGCATCATTGTCGTCTCACCAACTATTGCTTCTACGACTATCGCTACCGCTTAGTGATAAAGTAAAGCAATTACATGGCGATTGCATTTCATACAATAAAGCGACAATCATATGGCTCCTGCCAGTTGCCATAACTCTGTTACAAAACATGATCATCTCATACAATAAAATTTAGCATCATGTCTTAACCATATCACATCACAACATGCCCTGCAAAAACAAGTTAGACATCCTCTACTTTGTTGTTGCAAGATTTACGTGGCTGCTACGGGCTGAGCAAGAACCGTTCTTACCTACGCATCAAAAACCACAACGTGGTATAGTGATTGCCTTTTGATCTTCAGAAAGAACCCTGTTCATTGAATCTGATTCAACTAAAGTTGGAGAAACTGACACCCACTAGCCACCTGTGTGCGAAGCACGTCGGTAGAACCAGTCTCGCGTAAGCGTACGCGTAATGTCGGTCTGAGCCGCTTCATCCAACAATACCGCTGAATCAAGAATCAACTAGTGACGGCAAGCAATATGTATATACTCAAGCCCACAACTCCTTTGTGTTCTACTCGTGCATATAACATCTACGCATAGACTTGGCTCTGATACCAATGTTGGGGAACGCAGTAATTTCAAAAAAAATCCTACGCACACACAAGATCCATCTAGGTGATGCATAGCAATGAGAGGGGAGAGTGTTGTCCACGAACCCTCGTAGACCGTAAGTGGAAGCGTTCTGACAACGCGGTTGATGTAGTCGTACGTCTTCACGATCCGACCGATCATAGCACCGAAGGTACGGCACCTCCGCGATCTGCACACGTTCATCTCGGTGACGTCCCATGAACTCTAGATCCAGCTGAGTGTCGGGGAAGAGCTTCGTCGGCACCGACGGCGTGATGATGGTGATGATGAAGTTACCGACACAGGACTTCGCCTAAGCACTACAACGATATGACCGAGGTGGAAATCTGTGGAGGGGGCAACGCACACGGCTAAGAGATCAACTTGTGTGTCTATGGGGTGCCCCCTCCCCCGTATATAAAGGAGTGGAGGAGGGGAGGGCCGGCCCTCTCTATGGCGCGCCCTAGTGGGAGTCCTACTCCCACCGAGAGTAGGATCCCCCCTTTCCCTAGTAGGAGTAGGAGAGAAGGAAGGGGGAGAGAGAAGGAAGGAGGGGGCGCCCCCCCCCCCCCACCCAATTCGGATTGGGCTAGGGGGCGCGCCTTCCACCTTTGCCTTCCTCTCCTCTATTCCACTAAGGCCTAATAAGGCCCATATACTCCCCGGGGGGTTCCGGTAACCCCCTGGTACTCCGGTAAATTCCCAAACTCACTCGGAACCATTCCGATGTCCAAACATAGGCTTCAAATATATCGATCTTTATGTATCGACCATTCCGAGACTCCTCGTCATGTCCGTGATCATATCCGAGACTCTGAACTACCTTCGGGACATCAAAACACATAAACTCATAATACCGATCGTCACTGAACGTTAAGCGTGCGGACCCTACGGGTTCGAGAACTATGTAGACATGACTAAGACTCATCTCCGGTCAATAACCAATAGCGGAACCTGGATGCTCATATTGGTTCCTACATATTCTACGAATATCTTTATCGGTCAAACCGCATAACAACATACGTTGTTCCCTTTGTCATTTGTATGTTACTTGCCCGACATTCGATCATCGGTATCTCAATACCTAGTTCAATCTCGTTACCAGCAAGTCTCTTTACTCGTTCTGTAATGCAACATCCCGTAACCAACTCATTAGTCACATTGCTTGCAAGGCTTATAGTGATATGCATTACTGAGAGCGCCCAGAGATACCTCTCCGATACACGGAGTGACAAATCCTAATCTCGATCTATGCCAACTCAACAAACACCATCGGAGACACCTGTAGAGCATCTTTATAGTCACCTAGTTACGTTGTGACGTTTGATAGCACACTAAGTGTTCCTCCGGTATTCGGGAGTTGCATAATCTCATAGTCATAGGAACATGTATAAGTTATGGAGAAAGCAATAGCAGTAAACTAAATGATGAAAGAGCTAAGATAATGGATGGGTCAAGTCAATCACATCATTCTCTAATGATGTGATCTCGTTCATCAAATGACAACTCATGTCTATGGTTAGGAAACTTAACCATCTTTGATTAACAAGCTAGTCAAGTAGAGGCATACTAGTGACACTCTGTTTGCCTATGTATTCACACATGTACTAAGTTTCTGGTTAATACAATTCTAGCATGAATAATAAATATTTATCATGATATAAGGAAATATAAATAACAACTTTATTATTGCCTCTAGGGTATATTTCCTTCATTGTTGTCCTTTATCAGTGCACTATATTGATAGGTAGTTGTTCATGTACCATCACTCTGCAGCTTATTTTCCTTTGCCCTCCATTTTCTATGCATCAGATCTATATTTACTATTGCCATAAGGTTGGATAACACCGATGTTCCTGAAGAAGCTTAGCTCTACATTGCTCTTGAATGTACCTTTTGCATGTATCACTGTACTTACATTTATAGCTACTTGGTCATGTAGCATCACTCTTCATCTTATCTTAAATATTCTCCATTTTTCCTTATATTATCACATTTATATTTACTCTTAACAAAATGTAGAATAAAGGCAATGCTTTTGAAAAGAAGATTCTATGGTAAACTTCTTGAATTCCCCCCCCCCCATCAGCATGGACAAGGGCTTTATAGAGCTTGTCTTCACCAATAATGTAAGTTTGTCCTTCTCAAGCCTTCAAAATTTGTTGTGTATATTTGGTTAGGCATGACTGCAACAACTGTTTATTTTTTGTGTGTTGCATTAAATTGCATGTTTAAAGTTTATTATGTAGTTCATAAACAAAAGTTTGTCCTTCTCAATTTAAGTTTTCAGGTGTACAACCAAGTTCCTTCTTCATACCACGTAAATTAAACTATACAGAGCAAGTGATCTTCTTTTGCATTGCATGTATGCTTCCGTTCTTGATCCGTAATCCAGTGGTGTGGTGAACCTATCCACTACAACACAATATCATATTCTGCAATGTCTTAAATATGAACAATGTCATACCATTCTACTATTATTTACATCATCTCTTTATTTGCCAATCTGAAATGGGATAAATTGACAACACACTTACCATTGATACTTATGAGTTCTTGATTTGTAATCCAGTAGTGTTGTGAAGCTGCCAACTCCTTCACAATGTCATTTCCTGCCATGTCTTAACCTGAACAATACCATATTTTGTTAATGCTATTTTAAACTGTGTCACTTTATTCGTCAGTAAGAAATGTGATGAATTGTCAGCATTGATACTAATATGTGCAAAACCTGTTATATGTCTGCTTGTTTATCTTTCAGAGTGAGGAGGATATATGTGTCAAACAAGCGCAGTTTCATCAGCTTGCTCAGCTGCTTGCGCTGCAGCTGCCGAGCAGGGCTAACCTTTCTTGAACTCTATTGAAGTGTTGTCGGTTTTGTATATTATTTTTGTCGGCATGTTTATTTGCACTGGTGGCGATCTTTGATGCACAGTGTATGTAATCTGCTGTCTGCTTGTGCTTTATTATCATAGTGGCGAACTTTGATGCCCAGTGGATGTAATATGTTGTAATTTATTTATTGTATAGTCTAGGTTTTCTCTTATTCATGATGTTGCAGTTATTTTACTGTATATATATCCTGTCTTCGCAGTAAACTGGCCAAACTGTAAAATTATGGTACATAATCGGGCTGTCATGCAAATCACTACATAATCGGTCCGTTAACAGGCCTAAATGTAAACTAGCCCACTAGTAGATTTGGGCCTCTAATAGGCCGAGTAAACCACCGGCCCTATTTTCCGCAAGAAAACTCAATGGGCTTTCAGGAGGCTGAAAAGTAGGTTGGGCCTGAAACGTGCGGAACAGCTCACGGGCCGGTAGTAGGCCGAAATAGACCCCGGCCCATGATTGTGTCAATCACATCACGGGCCGTTAATAGGCCAAAATTGTCTTGGTCCTTGTTTGGCCCAATCAGATTATCGGCGGTGAGCAGGCCAGATGCAAATCGGGTCGTAGTTAGGCCCAACTATATGATGGGCTTTTAATAGGGCGAAATAAATATAGGGCCAAAATGTTAAACATGCCTTTAACAGGCCGAAACTAATATCAGGCCGAATTACCAAATGGGCCTTTAGCAAGTGGGCCCAAAAGCATAGCGTCCAATTGACGGGTCGAATCTGATACGGGCCATAATTTAGCCCAAAGCCTCTTAAAGGGCCGGATCTGATCTTGGCCGTAATTTGGCCTAGAACGTGGTAGGCTTTTAACGGGCCGGATCTCATATGGGCCTTTATTGGGCCCAGAACATGGCAGGTTGTTAATGGACCGGATCAATTATGGGTCGGCATTTGGCCCAAAACATGGCAGCATGTTAATGGGTCGGCCCATTAGTGTCCTCAAAATCTTGTGGGCCTTTAGCTGGGCCGGCCCATTATGGTCAGCAAAATCTCGTGGGCCTTTAGCTGGGCCGGCCCATTATGGTCGGTGAAATCTCGTCAGCCTTTAGTTGGGCCAGCCCATTATGGTCGACAAAATCCCGTGGGCCTTTAGTTGGGCTGGCCCATTTAATCTTTATGGGCTACTTTTGGGTCGGCCCACGTGTCAACATATCATAGGTGCATCTCGCCCATTGGATGAGTGACACATGTGCCGACGAGGAGCTGACACGTGGTTCTGTCATCCAATGAGAATTTTACACGTGGAAAATCGTCATTGGTCATGGTTGTTAGCGGGTTATCGGATCCAAAACCGAACCCGATAGCTTAACGGCGACCCGTTATGGTGGATGCCACGTGTCGGTCACCCTTAACGAAAGCACTTCCATGATGTAGCATTTATCGTCATGGAAGTGAACACTTCCATGATGATAATTTTGGTAATGTTATGGAACACTTCTACGACAGCACAGGTATGACTATCTTGATTCTGTCATAAAATCGACATGGATGTACATGCATGACAGAAAACGTGACCTACTGTGACAAACACGTATCATCATGGAAGTGTCTTTTTTTGTAGTGAACACCCCTTCTCCCCGTTGTAATCTCTACTTAAACATGGTGCTCAACTCCATATATTATTTCCCAATGATATATGGTTATCCTATGATCTTTGAGTAGATCCGTTTTGTCCTATGGGTTAATCGTGATCTTGGTTGGTATGATTGTATATTTTATTTATGGTGTTGTCCTACGGTGCCCTCTCTCTCGCGCGCAAATGTGAGGGCCCCCCGCTGTAGGGTGTTGCAATATGTTCATGGTTTTCTTATTGTCGGTATTGCGGGGGTGACAGCAGCCTAAACGTGGATAAGTGGGTTATGGCGTATGGGAGTAAAGAGGACTTGATACTTAATGCTATGGTTGGGTGTCACGACCTTAATGATCTTTAATAGTTGCAGATGCTTGCTAGAGTTCCAATCATAAGTGCATATGATCCAAGTAGAGAAAGTATGTTAGCTCATGCCTCTCCCTCATATAAAATTACAAGAATGATTACCAGTACTTGTTATCGATTGCCTAGGGAAAAATGACTTTCTTGTTGACAAAATCTATCCACTTTTATTACCTTGCAATTTATTCGTAGTTTTATTCTCGCAAAGTACTTCTAGTTTTATTCTTGCAAATGAGTTTCATATTTTTTCGGTAAAGCAAACGTCAAGTGTGCGTAGAGTTGTATCGGTGGTCGATAGAACTTGAGGGAATATTTGTTCTACCTTTAGCTCCTCATTGGGTTTGGCACTCTTATTTATCAAAGAAGGCAACAAACGACCCCCTATACTTGTGGTTTATCAACTACCTCGGGGGTCAAGGTAGGATCCATCGTATACACCTCCTTAAAGTACGAGGTGGTCATATGTTCCATATATGAGGGCACGCTGCACCACGTCCCATCATCCCTTCGAAGCCTTCGAATATAATTTCTCCTCACTCGCCATATCGCTCGACTATGAAGATAAGATGTATTTTGCTCCCCTTCCTTCAACCACATGATGTGAGACCATTACAACCACATCATCTCCTCCCGATAGAGACGTTCGTCGAGCTGATGCATCTTCTATTTTATCACTGCCTGGTCCGCATCAGGCATTTGTAGGTCTGCTAGTTCCTTCCTAAGTTTCTCAATCCCCTGCATTACATGACCAAAATTATCTTAATCCAAGATCATAATAGTGCTATCATATCCTTTAGAGCATCCCGAACAGAACCCAAGTTACCAGCAGGCCGCTTGTTAGCCCACGTCTCTGCCACCACATCCGCCAGTGCTGGGTGGTGTTCCCACATTATGTCATACCACGGTGCCAGCCTACTTCATTGGGGATCCACATGAGTTAACCGAACAAGCACCGGGTAGTGATCCGATCAACAAGAAGCAAGGTGAACCACATGTGCGGTACAGAACAGGTCCCTACAAGCATCATCTCCACATGCTCTATCCAAACAAACACGAACGTTCCTTCATCCATCCTAATCATTATAATATGTGTAGGAAATCCTAGAAAATTCAAGGTCCAATAGCTCACACGCCATCTAACAATCGTGAAATGAGGCCATCTGGCTCTCCACCCGTTGTGTACATGAGAAGTGCTCATGTTGCCATAACGCCTCGTTGAAATCTCCACAAACTAACCACGGTTCCAAAGAAACAACCCGCAAATTCGTGAGGTGATCACACATATGATGCCAATTCTCCACCCATGCCTCATCATATACAAAATTGATCGCCAAGATTTATCATTTGCAGCATCCACTATCCTCACGTCTATGTACCGTGCACAAGAATCAAACACTATAAATTACAGATTTTAATCCAAATAAAGAGCTAGTATACCACTATGTTTGTCACTGCCGACACCGGCAAACCCCTTCATACCAAGTCTCCACTTTAGCTTTTCCATCTTGTTTGAGCCTTGTCTAGTCTCACATAACAACACAAGCCATGGGGAATTGTCTTTTGAGAAAGCCAACCACTCACGAACTATTCGGCGGTCCCCCCCCCCCCCCCGACAGTTCCAAACTAGGAGATTCATTGGGCCTGGCGGTACTCCAAGTTGGAGCCTGCCAGATTTGCCAAGTCCATTGTTGTTGCTTCATTCATTTTGTGTCTCTTGTCCTGTGATGTAGAGCCATCACCGTCATCATCCTTCACATTTGAGTTTGTAGTACACACAAGGTCAGCATCCTTTCCATCTTTTAACATAAGAAGACCTCCTGATGCATGCACACCATCATGAATCTCAAAACCCAGGCGCCTCTTGGTGCAACTGGTCGAAGGTAGCACTATTGGGAAATGTTGCATGGAAAACAAAAAAATTCTACGCACATGCAAGTTCTATCCATGGAGATGCATAGCAACAAGAGGGGAGAGTGTGTCTACGTACCCTCATAGACCATAAGCGGAAGCATTTAGTAACGTAGTTGATGTAGTCGAACTTCTTCGTGATCCAACTGATCGAGTACCGAACGTATGGCACCTCTGTGTTCAGCACATGTTCAGCTTGATGACGTCCTCGCCTTATTGATCTAGCAAGACGGGCAAAGTATTGGATGAGTTCCAACAGCACGACGGCATGGTGACGGTGATGGTGATGCTATCTCCGCAGGGCTTCACCTAAGCACTACAAAAATATGACCGAGGGTGTAAACGGTGGGGGGGGCACCGCACACGGCTAAGCAATTGTCGTGGTTATGTGTGGTGCCCCCTCCCACATATATATAGGTGGAGGAGAGGGGAGAGGCCAAGGGGTGCCCCAAGTAGGGCCGAATCCTACTTGGGCTCCTGCCCTTGCCCCCCCCCCCCCTCCTTTCATGTTTGCCGGAGGGGAAAAGGGAAAGGGGAGAGGGAAGGAAGGGGGAGGATCAATCCCCCCTTTCATTTCTCCCACTTGGACGCCTGCCATAGGGGGTGCGCCAGCCCCTTGTGGGCTGGTGTGCTCCCCTCTAATGGCCCAATAGGCCCATTACCCTCCCGGGGGTGTCCGGTACCCCCTCCGGTATGCCGATGACTACTCGATACACTCCGAAACACTTCCGGTGTCCGAATACCATCGCCCTATATATCAATCTTTACCTCTAGACCATTCTGGAGCTCCTCGTCATGTCTGTGATCCCATCCAGGACTCCTAACAACATTCGGTCACCAAATCATATAATTCATATAACACTGTATCGTCAACGAACGTTAAGCGTGCAGACCCTACGGGTTCAAGAACTATGTAGATATGACTGAGACAGCTCTCCGATCAATAACCAATAGCGGAAACTGGATGCCCATATTGGATCCTACATATTCTACGAAGATGTTTATCGGTCGAAGCATATGACAATATACGTAATTCCCTTTGTCCATCGGTATGTTACTTGCTCGAGATTCGATCATCGGTATCTTCATAACTAGTTCAATCTCATTACCGGCAAGTCTCTTTACTCGTTCCGTAATACATAATCTTGCAACTAACATCTTAGTCACTATGCTTGCAAGGCTTCTTATGATGTGTATTACCGCCAGAGACACCTCTCTGATACTCAGAGTGACAAATCATAATCTCGATCCATGCCAAGTCAACAAACACCTTCGGAGATACCTGTAGAGCATCTTTATGATCACCTAATTATGTTGTGAGGTTTGATAGCACACAAGGTATTCCTTTGGTATCTGGGAGTTGCATAATCTCATAGTCGAAGGAATATGTATTTGACATTAAGAAAGCAATAGCAATAAACTAAATGATCAATATGCTAAGATAACGGGTGGGTCTTGTCTGTCACATCATTCTCCTAATGATGTGATCCCGTTATCAAATGACAACATAGGTACATGATTAGGAAACCTTAACCATCTTTGATCAATGAGCTAGTCTAGTAGAGGCTTACTAGGGACACGATATTTCGTTTATGTATCCACACATGTATTTAAGTTTCCGATCAATACAATTCTACCATGAATTATATAACTTTATCATGAATAAGGAAATATAAAATAACAACTTTATTATTTCCTCTAGGGCATATTTCCTTCAGTCTCCCACTTGCACTAGAGTCAATAATCTAGATTACATTGTAATGAATCTAACGCACATGGAGTCTTGGTGTTGATCATGTTTTGTTCACGGAAGAGGCTTAGTCAATGGGTGTGCCACATTCAGATCTGTATGTACTTTGAAAATTTCTATGTCTCCATCCTTGACCTTTTCACGAACGGAGTTGAAGCGTCTCTTGATGTGTTTGGTTCTCTTGTGAAACCTGGATTCATTCGCCAAGGTAATTGATCCAGTGTTGTCATAAAAGATTTTCATTGGACCCGAAGCACTAGGTATTACACCCAGATCGGATACGAACTCCTTCATCCAGACTACTTCATGTGTTGCTTCCGAAGCAGCTATGTACTTCGCTTCACACGTAGATCCCGCCATGATGCTCTGCTTGGAACTGCACCAACTGACAGCTCCACCATTCAATATAAATATGTATCCGATTTGTGACTTAGAGTCATCCGGATCAGTGTCGAAGGTAGCATCAACTCCTGGATTACTTTGGTGCCACCCTGTGATACGTCTCCAACGTATCTATAATTTTTGATTGTTCCATACTATTATATTATCTGTTTTGGATGTTTAATGGGCTTTAATATGCACTTTTATATTATTTTTGGGACTGACCTATTAACCGAAGGCCCAGTGCAAATTGTTGTTTTTTGCCTATTTCAGTGTTTCGCAAAAAAGGAATATCAAACGGAATCCAAACGGAACGAAACCTTCGCGGGGATCTTTCTTGGAACAAACGCAACCCAGGAGACTTGGAGTACAAGTGTGGAAGTCTGCGAAGCTTCCACGAGGTAGGGGGCACGCCCAGGGGGGTAGGCGCGCCCCCACCCTCATGGGCCCCATGGAGCTCCACCGACATACTTCTTTCGCCTATATATACCCTTGTACCCTAAAAGCATCCAGGGGAACCACGAAACCACTTTCCCACCGCCGCAACCTTCTATACCCATGAGATCCCATCTTGGGGCCTTTTCTAGCGATCTACCGGAGGGGGATTCGATCATGGAGGGATTCTATATCAACACCATAGCCTCTCCGATGATGTGTGAGTAGTTTACCATAGACCTTCGGGTCCATAGTTATTAGCTAGATGGCTTCTTCTCTCTCTTTGGTTCTCAATACAAAGTTCTCCTCGATGTTCTTGGAGATCTATTTGATGTAATACTTGATACGTCTCCAACGTATCTATAATTTTTGATTGCTCCATGCTATATTATCTTCTATTTTGGATGTTTATGGGCTTTATTATACACTTTTATATTATTTTTGGGACTAACCTATTAACCCAGAGCCCAGTGCCAGTTTCTGCTTTTTCCTTGTTTTTGAGTATCGCATAAAGGAAAATCAAACGGAGTCCAGTTGACCTAGAACTTCACGGAACTTATTTTTGGAAGGAAAGCAACACGAGAGACTTGGAGTCCACGTAAGGGAAGCAACGAGGAGCCACGAGGCAGGGGGCGCGCCCACCCCCTGGGCGCGCCCTCCAACCTCGTGGGCCCCTCGTGGCTCCCCTGACGTACTTCTTCCGCCTATATATCTCCATATACCCTAAAACGATCGGGGAGCACAATAGATTGGGAGTTCCGCCGCCGGAAGCCTTCGTATCCACCGAAAGCCAATCTTGATGCGGAGCATCCTATGGACATCACCATGTCAAGAGTTCATTCGGCAAGTGATATGTGCGACATCTACTTCACATACATAAAGGTGAATCCTCTCCTTTACACGTGCTCACTTGACCCCTTCGAGGATGGTATACTACTTGACCCTCCATCGTGCATGCATAGGTATTGTCGGAGCTTCACGGATGACAAGGAGGAGTGCAAGCGTCAAGGATCACCTACACCATCCGCGAGGGAAGCATGGAAGAGAAGGAAGAAGAAGCCTTAACAAGTTTCTGGAAAGCTCAGAACTTCCGGCCGCTGCCCGGAACTTCCGGCCCCCGGAACCTCCGGCCGTCCCGGAACTTCCGGCCCCGACGCATCGAAGCCATCCGAGAGTGTGCCAACTCTCTGGATAGCCCGGACCCTGCCCGGACCTTCGCCCGGAACCTCCGGCGCCCGGACCTTCCGGCCGTTCCCGGAACTTCCGGCCCTGCCTGCGCGCAGACACTTGGGTCGAAGCCCATGTACCCTTTCGCCCCTCACTTACCCCTTCATGGACCTAGACTATATATACTCCTCCACCTCCTCCTTTCTAGGGTTAACATTGGTTTAGCTCATTTGAGAGATAGAGCTACGCTCATCCATATTAGATCTCCTCCCTGCGAGAGACCGTGGCCTCTTCGGAGAAGATCCCTTTGGATTCAAGCCCCCTTTCTAAGGGAAGATCCCCTCGTGGATTCAAGACCTCCTCACAGAGAAGAACCGGTTACCTCTCGTATCGTCCATTGTTGACTTTAGATCTTGTATGTTCCTTTGTGTTCATGGATCTAGCGCATGTGTGATCATTCTTGTTGGTTTTAGTGTTTGCCCTCATGATTCCCCTCGTGTTCCTCGTGTTCTTCACAGGATCCGCTCCTTTCTTGAAAGATCGAGCGATTAGGGTTCCACCCTACATCATCTTGGTATCTAGAGGCACGTTCATCACGATTTCGGAGCCTCCCCTCTTCATTTTCTAGCCTAATTTTGTTGTGTTCTTCCCCAATTTTGAAAATCCCCACCAAAAATAGCCCCAATTTTTTTTACTTGTTGGTTTGACGATGTTTTGTTGATTTTGATCCATGGATTCACTGTGTTATGAGTGGATCTAGCATTCCCCTTCTTTTCCCCACTTTCCATCCACGAAATCATCTCAATTTTGCCTCAGGAAATCAAGTTTTTACGCCCCCGTTCTCAGATCTGGAATTTAGGGTTCATCCCGGAATAAATTCCATGACCCCCGAAACTTACGTACTCCCCCGGAACTTCCGTCCCCCGGAACTTCCATCCCAGCCCCGGAACTTCCGGACTAAGCAGAAAGTTTACCCCAAAAATCTGTAGCGACCAGACCTCAAACGGTCCAATCTCCGTGCTCCGGTGTCATCCCTGGATCAGTAATACTGACACCACATAGTACTTGAAGGATTTATAACAGAGTAGCAATCACACACCTATTACATCGAGTGTCTCAATAGAGAACTTATTACAATAAATATGGCTTAAGGCCATCTAATAACGATAACAGCGGAAGGCTTGGAAGATAAGTGAGTCCATCAACTCCAACGGCATCACTGAGTATAGAACCACGACCTAAAACTCCTTAATCGTCGTCTGAAACGTCTGCAACATTAACGTTGCAGCCCGAAAACGGGTCAGCACATGGAATATGCTAGCAATGTAACACATAGAGAGTAATGGAATGAAACAGCTATTCTATATGCATATTTGGTTGGTGGAAAGCTCTATGGTTACAGTTTTGCGAAAAGCCAATTTTTCCCTACTGCAAAGGAATAAATTTATTTAACTATCATGGTGGTTGTTAAACATTGAGAATGGTTGACAGCATTCTCAATCCCAATTAAACATCATTAAACAAACCCATCAAACTTAATTTTATAGTAACATGTTGAGATTCACATGATAATCCAAGTACTAGATACTCAAGATGTCCATAACCGGGGACACGGCTAACCATGATTAGTTTATACACTCTGCAGAGGTTTGCGCACTTTTCCCCACAAGACTCGATCTCCTCCGTTGGGATTCTCGCACTACCTGGTGTTTGAGAAACGGATGACCGAGACATAGTCTTTCAGAAGCGCTAGCACCTTACGATGGGTAGACCGTACCACCTACATCCCCTACATCTGCTAGTCTACCACTGTAAGAGTTCGCACGACTTAGTCAACTATGCTAGAGCCCATAGTAGCTTGTGGCTGCACACGGAAGTTTCTAGCATGAATAATCTCATGATCCCTTTGAGCCTGGGTGGCTGTCCAAAAGAAAACAGGCAATCCTGGAATACCCAGGTACCTCAATCCACCCAGATGTGTATTTAAGTTGCCACCTTAGATAAGCCAATGATTTAAAGAAATCTCACATCTGTCATGGATATCACTCACCCAATCCACGTCTACTAGCATAGCATAGCAATAGTAAGCAAACGTAGAAGTAACTCCCAAAGGTTTGATAATAAACAGGCAATAGGTACTACCTCAACTACTTCCCAAACCCACAATTTAATTTGATCCTAATCATGCATTGTGTGAGGATTGATCTAATGCAATAAAACTGGGTAGTAGGAGGTATGATCAAAGGGTTACTTGCCTTGCTGATGATTCGGGAAACCTAGTGATTCGAAGTAACAAGCGGCGCACTCCGGGTACTCTATCGCAAACAAACAAACATACAATAAGTACTCAAGTAATGCACAGGTAAAGCTCAAATAAGAGACTTAACCAAAAAGTTCAACTTAAGAACTCCGGTTGGCAAAAAGAATCAAATCGAACGAAGCAACGAAAAACAAACGGCAAAAGAAATGGGCTTCGATTACTATTCTGGATCTAGGGAAATTTTTACAGAAACAAAAACTTGTTTAAGTTGGTTAAACGGAAAGAGGGTTTCGAGACGAAACTCCAGGCGCTTGAATCGCCTGATTCCGATAAACGAGCGAAAAGTTATACTAAAACGAAAATCGGATCAGAAATCACGATCTGAAAAATCGCGGATTTAATCCGAGAAAAAGAAAATGACGAACAGTTTAATGAATGAACATTGTTAACTGGATCTAAACGACGAACACGTTCGTTAAAACGAACGAACGGGCGAACGCTCACTAAAAAGACTAAACCAAAAAAACGATCTAATAAAAAAACGGAAACTAAAAAACCGACGAAAAACTGACGGAAAAACCGAATGGTTTTTCTAAAAAAACGGCGGAGAGGTCAACATCGGGGTGCGGTCGGTGGCGGCGGCGGCGGCGGTGGGCGGCGGCGGCGGCGGCGGGCGGTGGGCGGCGTCGGCGGCGGCGGACGGCGGCGCGGGCGGCACGGCAGCGGCGGCGGCTAGGGTTAGGGCGCGGGCGGGCTGCGGCGGCTGATGGGCTTCGGCGGCTCGGGTCGGGCGGCTTATAAAGGCCCCCCGGGCAGAGTCCCGCTCGGGTACGGCCCGGAGTCGGTTCGCATTTTTTTTAAATTAATTCCTCGCAGAAAAACAAATAAAAGAAATACTAAATGGACTCCAAAATCCCGAAATAAATTTTCCCCGGCTTCTAAAATCAAGCTGCACAGGATGAACATTTATTTGGGGCCTAAATGCAATTTTGAAAAACGCGCATGTTTCCTAAATTCAAATAAAATAGCAAATAAACCAAATAAAATCTTATTTGATTTTTTATTAAATCATCAATATTTCTTTATTTTGGGAAAGTCATTTTATTCCCTCTCTCATATTTTTGTAATAGAAATTATTGAAGATAAAATAAATAAAATCAAATGATCCTATTTTCAAAATTCGAGACAACTCAAATATGAAAATAACAAAATCCCCAACTCTCTCCGAGGGTCCTTGAGTTGCGAAAAAATTCTAGGATCAACCAAAATGCAATAAATATGATATGCAAATGATGATCTAGTGTATAACATTCCAAATTGAAAATTTGGGATGTTACAAACCTACCCCCCTTAAAATGAATCTCGCCCTCGAGATTCAGGTTGGCTAGAAAATAGGTGAGGGTGGTCCTTCAGCAAATCTTCCTCTCGTTCCGAAGTAGCTTCATCCTCCGTGTGGTGGCTCCACTGAACTTTCCAAAACTTGATAACCTTGTTGCGGGTGACTCGAATGGCATACTCTAGAATCTTAACTGGTTTCTCCTCATAGGTCAAATCACTGTCCAACTGAATTGCTTCCAGTGGTACCGTATCCCTTAGCGGTATGTCAGCCATCTCTGCGTGGCACTTCTTCAACTGGGATACATGAAACACGTCGTGAACTCCTGACAGTCCTTCGGGTAATTCCAACTTGTAGGCTACTTCTCCCATACGTTCCAACACTTTGTATGGGCCTACAAAACGTGGCGCTAGTTTTCCCTTAACTCCAAAGCGCTTAACTCCTCGAAGTGGTGATACTCGAAGATAAACTCGGTCTCCGACTTTGTAAACTGTCTCCTTGCGTTTAGAATCTGCATAACTCTTCTGCCTAGATTGAGCTACCTTTAGTCTGTCGCGAATTAATTTCACTTTCTGTTTAGATTCCTTTATCAGATCTGGTCCAAACAACTGGCGATCTCCAACTTCATCCTAGGACAATGGGGTCCTGCACCTCCTTCCGTACAAGGCTTCGAAAGGGGCCATCTTCAAACTGGATTGGTAGCTGTTGTTGTAAGAGAACTCTACATATGGCAAATTCTCATCCCAACTAGATCCGTAATCTAGCGCACAAGCTCTTAGCATATCCTCCAAGATCTGGTTGACTCTCTCAGTCTGTCCATCTGTCTGCGGATGGAAAGTTGTGCTAAACTCTAGTCTGGTTCCCAAAGTCTCATGCAACTAATTCCAGAACTTTGAAGTAAATTGGGTTCCTCTATCTGATACAATGCTCCTTGGAACTCCATGCAGACATACGATCCTAGTCATGTATATCTTTGCCAACTTTGCACTGGTATAGGTAGTCTTCACTGGAATGAAATGAGCTACCTTTGTCAAACGATCGACTACAACCCATATCGAGTCGTAGCCTGAACGTGTTCTGGGCAATCCTGTAATAAAATCCATGCCTAGCTTATCCCACTTCCATTCGGGTATCGGCAATGGTTGTAGCAATCCTGTTGGCTTCTGATGCTCTGCCTTCACTCTCTGACATACATCACAAACTGCTACGTACTCCACAATATCCTTCTTTATTCCGGTCCACCAGAAAATATCCTTCAAATCCAAATACATCTTGGTATTTCCTGGGTGAACCGAATATGGTGAATCATGGGCCTCTTGCAGAATTAGCTTTCTAATCTCCGGATCATTTGGTACATAGACACGGTCTTCAAACCATAAGGTATCGTGCTCGTCCTCACGAAATCCCTTAGCTTTTCCCTTGCTAATTTTCTCCTTAATAGAAGCAATCTCCTTGTCAGTCCTTTGGGCTTCTCTGATTTTATCCATCAATGTAGACTGAATCTCCAATGCTGCTACATAGCCTCTCGGGACTATTTCTAAACATAACTCTCGAAGATTTTCGACTAACTCCCTTGGTAATTCTCTCGTCATTAGGGTGTTGACACGACTCTTACGGCTTAATGCGTCAGCTACTACATTAGCCTTTCCGGGGTGATAATGTAATTTCATATCATAATCCTTGATGAGCTCCAACCATCTCCTTTGTCTGAGATTCAACTCCTTCTGTGTGAAAATATACTTCAAACTCTTATGATCCGTATACACCTCGCAATGGTTTCCAATCAGAAAATGTCTCCAAGTCTTCAGTGCATGCACTACGGCTGCTAACTCCAAATCATGTGTTGCATAATTCAACTCATGAGGCTTAAGCTGTCGTGAGGCATATGAAACAACTCTCCCTTCCTGCATAAGCACTGCTCCAAGTCCTCGACGTGAAGCGTCGCAATACACCTCATGATCCTTGGTCTGGTCTTGCAAAATCAACACTGGTGAAGTAACCAAGCGTTTCTTCAACTCCTGAAAACTAGCCTCACATTCCTCCGTCCATATGAACTTGGTATCCTTCTTCAACAACTCCGTCATAGGCTTCGCAATCTTTGAGAAATTTTCAATAAACCTCCCGTAGTATCCTGCGAGTCCAAGAAAACTCCGGATCTCTCCCACGGTGGTTGGTGCTTCCCACTTGGTCACGGTATCAACTTTTGTGGGATCTACTGCTATACCTTCTCCGGATATAACGTGTCCGAGAAATCCAACTTCCTTCAACCAAAACTCACATTTGCTAAACTTGGCATATAATTGGTGTTTTCTGAGCTTTCCAAGAACCAAACACAAATTTTCCTTATGCTCCTCTTCATTCTTCGAGTAAACCAGGATATCATCAATGAACACTACGACGAACTTATCCAAGAACTCCATAAACACTTTGTTCATCATGTTCATAAAATATGCAGGTGCGTTAGTCAGACCAAATGACATAACGGTATACTCATACAGCCCATACCTGGTGGTAAAAGCCGTCTTGGGTATATCCTGTTCCCGAATCTTCAACTGGTGGTATCCTGATCGCAGATCGATCTTGGAAAATACCTTAGCTCCTTGCAATCGATCAAACAGATCATTGATCATCGGTAGTGGGTACTTGTTCTTGATTGTTACTTCATTCAATCCTCGATAATCGACAACCATCCTTAACTATCCATCCTTCTTCTCCAGTAGAAGTACTGGTGATCCCCAAGGTGAAGAACTTGGGCGAATATATCCTTTATCCAGTAACTCCTTAATTTGATTCTTAATTTCCACCAAATCCTTTGCAGGCATCCTATATGGTCTCTTTGATATTGGCCCTGTGCCTGGCAATAGCTCAATCAAAAACTCAATATCTCTATCCGGTGGCATGCCTGGCAACTCTTCTGGAAATACTTCGGGAAAATCCTTTACTACTGGTACTTCCTCCTGCACAACTCCTGTTAAGCAATTTACTTGAGTCCTCTTTGGCACATGTCGGGATACATACTTGATCCTTCTCCCTTCTGGGGTGGTAAGCAAAATTGACTTACTAGCACATTCAATATTCCCTTCATACTTTGATAACCAATCCATGCCTAATATCACATCCAATCCTTGGGATTCCAATACTATTAGGTCTGAGGGGAAAACATAGTTACCAATCCTTAATGGTAACCGATCACACCATAGACTAGCCATATATTCTGCTCCAGGCGAGGTTACTAACATGGGTGACCTAAGGGCTTGGGTTGGCAGTTTATACTTATCCACAAATCCCCTGGATATGTATGAATGCGATGCACCAGTATCGAAAAGATCGAGTGCAGTAAATGACTTCACCAAAAACTTACCGATTACTGCATCCGGCTGTTCTTCAACCTCCTCCACACTAACGTGGTTCACCTGTCCCCTGTTGAAAGGGTTCGGCTTCTTCCTAGAGCTTCCATTGCTATTTCCATTTTGTAATTCAGGACATTCATTGGCATAATGTCCGGTCTTCTGGCACTTAAAGCAAGTGACTTGGCTCAGGTCTTTCTTGGCTGGGGTTGATGGGTTGGTGCGGTTCTGGCCGTTGCTTCCTCCATTACCATTACCATTCCTGGGGCCATTGTGATTGTGCGAGCTACCTCCTCCATGGGTATGCTGAAAATGTCCTCACGGTCTAGGGGTAAATTGTGGCTTCTGCTGAGCTCCTGAGTTGTACTTTCCTTGTCCATACTTCCTCTTGCGATTCTCAATATGTTGTTGCTTCTCTTCAATCATAAGAGCATGATCTATCAACTCCTGGTAGTTGTGGAAGGTTGCTACCATCAACTGCATGCTCAACTCATCATTCAGTCCTTCTAGAAACTTCTCCTGCTTAGCTGCATCCGTGGCAACATCATCTGGGGCATAACATGCTAATTTACTAAAGTCCTCCACATACTGGCCAACTGTCCATCCTCCTTGGCGCAAGTTGCGAAACTCTCGCTTCTTCATGGCCATAGCTCCTGCTGAAACATGGGCAGTTCAAAAAGCCTGCTGAAACTGGTCCCATGTGACAGTGTAGACAGGGAAGGTGGCTGTGAAATTCTCCCACCATCATGATGCGGGTCCTTCAAGCTGATGTGCGGCAAACTTCACCTTCTCCGGATCTGTGCATCCTGCTGTGGTCTACTCTCTAGTTGTCTTGCGGAGCCAATCATCTGCTACTATCGGCTCAGTGCTACTGGAAAACACCGGCAGATTCAGCCTAAGAAAACGGGCTAAGTGATCAACAGGTGGTGGTGGTGGTGGTGGTGGTGGGTTGTTGTTGTTGTTCCCCTGATTCTGATTCTGGACTAGCAACTGCATCAATGTGTTCTGCTGCTGGATCAACTGAGTGAGCTCCGGTGGAAAGGTAAATCCAGGGTCATGTCTCGGAGGCATCTGAGGGTTTAGAAAAGATGAGATTTAAGAATAGACGGGGTCTAAAGAGAAAACACTACCCATATGCACATGAGGCAAAAGCAAACCATTCACTTCATTCATTCAATCAAACAAGGGCATACAATCGATCTAACTATCGCAAAAGTGCTCGGACTATAATATTTACATGGTGGACTACTACTACTGATGAGGTGGTCTACTAGAAATATTCTTCGGTTGCAGACTCCATGATATCTGCTCCAGCTTCATCAACATAGTCATCATCGCTATCATCTGGATCTGAGTCGGTGTCATCGATGATGATGTAGTCTTCCGGGCGAATCTCCTTGGGTTCTTCGTCTTCATCTACTGGTGTAGGGCCTCCCATAAATATCCCGATCTTCATTGTTAGGTCGGCATTCTTATCCACTAATACTTGAATTTCTTCTTCATAATCTTCACGTGTAGCCTTGAGTCCTTCCTCCAGTTCCTTGATTCTTGTCCTTGCCTTCTTTAGGTCTATCATGTCGGCGCACATCTGGTTCTCCTGACGTCGAATGTGCTGGTTTAACCCCTGGATAAAAGCTGCAATTGATCTATCCTTTCTGGTGCTGATCATCTCCCAGTGCTCATCTCGGCATCCACAAATCTGGTAGATAGTATCCTTGAGATCATTGCGGTAGACTTCTCCAATGCGTCCCATGGCGGTGTGAGCTGCCATGCTCTTTCCAAGACTCCAAGTTAGTGCATCAAAAGAAAACTCTATGGGCTCAGTGACTGGCATGAACGTCCTTCCTGGAACTTGAACTTGAATCATCCAGCGCTCTTCTTCAGGTAAAGTGGCGTTGTAGGTTCCGGTGAAGCTTGGTACTCCTATGTTCAGGTATCTAGTGACTTCCTTCAGGTGACGTCCAAAGGGTGTATCTTCATCCGGTTGCATGAACTTGTTCCTTGCATCCGCCATCCTAAAGAGTAGAAAAGATGAGAGGTCAGAAGAGAAGAGAGTGAGTAGTGATCTAGGTCTTTAGCTTAATGGTCGTGTACTACAGTCAACGTGTGCTCTGATACCATCTTGTAGCGACCAGACCTCAAACGGTCCAATCCCTATGCTCCGGTGTCATCCCTGGATCAGTAATGCTGACACCACACAGTACTTGAAGGATTTATAACAGAGTAGCAATCATACACCTATTACATCGAGTGTCTCAATAGAGAACTTATTACAATAAATATGGCTTAAGGCCATCTAATAACGATAACAGCGGAAGGCTTGGAAGATAAGTGAGTCCATCAACTCCAACGGCATCACTGAGTATAGAACCACAACATAAAACTCCTTAATTGTCGTCTGAAAAGTCTGCAACATTAACGTTGCAACCCGAAAATGGGTCAGCACATGGAATATGCTAGCAATGTAACACATAGAGAGTAATGGAATGAAACAGCTATTCTATATGCATATTTGGTTGGTGGAAAGCTCTATGGTTACAGTTTTGCGAAAAGCCAATTTTTCCCTACTGCAAAGGAATAAATTTATTTAACTATCATGGTGGTTGTTAAACATTGAGAATGGTTGACAGCATTCTCAATCCCAATTAAACATCATTAAACAAACCCATCAAACTTAATTTTATAGTAACATGTTGAGATTCACATGATAATCCAAGTACTAGATACTCAAGATGTCCATAACCGGGGACACGGCTAACCATGATTAGTTTATACACTCTGCAGAGGTTTGCGCACTTTTCCCCACAAGACTCGATCTCCTCCGTTGGGATTCTCGCACTACCTGGTGTTTGAGAAACGGATGACCGAGACATAGTCTTTCAGAAGCGCTAGCACCTTACGATGGGTAGACCGTACCACCTACATCCCCTACATCTGCTAGTCTACCACTGTAAGAGTTCGCACGACTTAGTCAACTATGCTAGAGCCCATAGTAGCTTGTGGCTGCACACGGAAGTTTCTAGCATGAATAATCTCATGATCCCTTTGAGCCTGGGTGGCTGTCCAAAAGAAAACAGGCAATCCTGGAATACCCAGGTACCTCAATCCACCCAGATGTGTATTTAAGTTGCCACCTTAGATAAGCCAATGATTTAAAGAAATCTCACATCTGTCATGGATATCACTCACCCAATCCACGTCTACTAGCATAGCATAGCAATAGTAAGCAAACGTAGAAGTAACTCCCAAAGGTTTGGTAATAAACAGGCAATAGGTACTACCTCAACTACTTCCCAAACCCACAATTTAATTTGATCCTAATCATGCAATGTGTGAGGATTGATCTAATGTAATAAAACTGAGTAGTAGGAGGTATGATCAAAGTGTTACTTGCCTTGCTGATGATCCGGGAAACCTAGTGATTCGAAGTAACAAGCGGCGCACTCTGGGTACTCTATCGCAAACAAACAAACATACAATAAGTACTCAACTAATGCACAGGTAAAACTCAAATAAGAGACGTAACCAGAAAGTTCAACTTAAGAACTCCGGTTGGCAAAAAGAATCAAATCAAACGAAGCAACGAAAAACAAACTGCAAAAGAAATAGGCTTTGATTACTATTCTGGATCTATGGCAATTTTTACAGAAACAAAAACTTGTTTAAGTTGGTTAAACGGAAAGAGGGTTTCGAGACGAACCTCCAGGCGCTTGAATCGCCTGATTCCGATAAATGAGCGAAAAGTTATACTAAAACGAAAATCGGATGAGAAATCGCGATCTGAAAAATCGTGGATTTAATCCGAGAAAAAGAAAATGACGAGCAGTTTAACGAATGAACATTCGTTAACTGGATCTAAACGACGAACACGTTCGTTAAAACGAACAAACGGGCGAACACTCACTAAAAAGACTAAACCGAAATAAAACCGATCTAATAATAAACGGAAACTAAAAAAACCGACGGAAAAACCGAACAGTTTTTCTAAAAAAACGGCGGCAAGGTCAACCTCGGGGTGCGGTCCATGGCGGCGACGGCGGCTCCGGCGGCGGCGGCGGTGGGCGGTGGCGGCAGCGGGCGGTGTGGCAACGGCGGCGGCGGCTAGGGTTAGGGCGCGGGCGGGCTGCGGCGGCTGATGGGCTTCGGTGGCTCGGGTCGGGCGGCTTATAAAGGCCCCCCCGGGCGGAGTCCCGCTCGGGTATGGCCCAGAGTCGGTTCGCGTTTTTTTTTAAAAAATCCGCGTAGAAAAACAAATAAAAGAAATACTATACGGACTCCAAAAATCCCGAAATAAATTTTCCCCGACTTCTAAAATCAAGCCGCACAGGATGAACATTTATTTGGGGCCTAAATGCAATTTTGGAAAATGCGCATTTTTCCTAAATTCAATCAAAATAGCAAATAAACCAAATAAAATCTTATTTGATTTTTTATTAAATCCTCAATATTTCTTTATTTTGGGAAAGTCATTTTATTCCCTCTCTCATATTTTTGTAATAGAAATTATTGAAGATAAAATAAATAAAATCAAATGATCCTATTTTCAAAATTCGAGACAACTCAAATATGAAAATAACGAAATCCCCAACTCTCTCCGAGGGTCCTTGAGTTGCGAAAAATTTCTAGGATCAACCAAAATGCAATAAATATGATATGCAAATGATGATCTAGTGTATAACATTCCAAATTGAAAATTTGGGATGTTACAAAATCCCCAGACTCCCTGCAGTTTTTCCGCGACCCCCGGAACTTCCGGCCACCCCCCGGAACTTCCGGCCCTTGGCCCGGAACTTCTGGCCTAACCCGAAACATTGCACAGAATTTCAGCATCAGCCTTCTTCACCGTTTTCATCACAACTTTTCGCTCCGAACTCCGATTTGAGTGTTCTTTGGCTCGTTTTGAAGCTATCGACGTGCCCGAGGACCTCACCTTGGTTTCACCACCTTTTGACACCATAAAATTTTGTGAATTTTGGCATCTTTTCCTAGGGCTTCCACCACATCGTCTGCTACACCACCACCGACTTCCGCAACCTAACCAATTTTGTTCCCCATCGCATTAGTGGTTGCTTGAGGAGTGATTTGAGTCTCCTAAGGTGTCTAGGCTACTTAGGGACGATTTATTCTTCATCAACCACCACCACCACTTACGCATAGGCTTACCCACTATACACTTCTGCCACCCCAACTTAACCCAATTTTGTTTGTGTTGTGAGTTGTGTCTCCTAAGGTGTTTCGGCTACTTAGGGACCGTGCTTCCAACTCTGACACCGTGTACAGTCCACCACCTTACTCTCCAATTCCGCATTGCCTACTCGCATAACCCATCATTGCATTGTCGCAATCCCATTGAGCTTCCGCAACACCACCACTGCATCCCGCTACCACCATTTGACATTTGAGATTTTGAGTTCGCGGTTTTTCCGTTTCCTAAGGTGTTTCGGCTACTTAGGGACGAGTCTCCATCATCTTGATATCTCCATCAAGATCACCGCCACTCATCATCACCGCGGACGGTAACCTCCATATCAAATTGGTATCATGGTATCCCTCCATTGTATATTCCCTTGCCATTGCATTGATAACCCCTAGCCCATTTTGCGTCACTTGCCTATCGAGACTAGCCATTTGAGTATTGCCGGCAACGTTACTTGTGCACATTAGTGATCTACACCATACATTGCATACATACCATATCATATTGGTATCATATCATCTCGTGTGCCTCAAGATTGTTCCCGTATATACCCAATTGCTATCTTGGTTTGTGCATTTCGCAAAGTGGCCATATAAAAAAGAATAAGCTTTTAAGCAAAGAAAAAGAGTGAACAAAGAGCTTGTAAGCAAGTGCCATAGCATCATACCACATTGTCATATAAGATCATCTTGGATCACCTTGTGAGAAACACCGGGAACCATACATATATAGCATACTTGGGATAGAAAGTTCATACATTTTACATCTTCTAGGTTGTGCACAAGTGTCGTATCCGCCTATAGAGTAATCGTGCTAGCATCTCTCTTGAGTTGTGCAACACGAGCGTTTTCCATGGATTCCACATTTTGTGCTCATCCTTGGTTGCACGGCCCCATTTATCTATCCGTGTGTGTGTTTCCGTGTGCCACATATTGCTATTGGTCTACTTGTTACACTTGCGAATTTGTGAATTTCTTTCAACATTATTGACTCTTGCTAACATTTTGCATTAAATTTTTGTGCCACTATCCTCACCGAGCTCCACCATAAAGCCTTACTTGTGTAGGTGTGAGAAACCGACAAGAATTGGTACCAATTGTGCTATTTCCTTGTCCACATTGGAGTGATCATTGATCCACTTTCAACTTCGGTCAAGGTACATTTGGTATTCGTTCTTCTCTTTCTACCACTCACATTTTTCTCTTGGAGTGATGGATAGGCAAGGCATTTCATCTTCGGTCTACAACAACAACGACGAGTTCGATGCCACGAACAACTCCATCGACGCCAAGATGCAAGCTCAAATGGAGAAGATCAAGGCCCTCATCAAGTCCTACAAGCGGTCTTCCTCATCTTCGAGAAGACGCTCAAGAGCACATACCTCCGAGCTACCATCTACGGCAAGATCACATCGGCATCGACACCATCACCAACAAGGACGTGAAGGTCAAGAGCTCAACACCAACAACCGCTCAACGACTTCACCATCCCCCTTGGCATCTTCGCCAAGCGACTTCAAGGCATCTTAGCCTACGGACATACGGCATCTTCGGCCACAAGCACCTCAAGAGAAGCTCCCCAAGCTCAAGTCCATGACTTCCACGAGCTACTACGACCTCGACATCAACCACGCGATTCCTTTCTATGGGACTCAAGAACCTGAGGAGTATCTCGAGTGGGAGCGTTTGATGGACGACTACCTCAAGCTACATGAAGTTCCTCCCGAAGATCAAGTGAAGTGCGCCACAAGGAACTTCCACAACTACGCGTCCACATGGTGGCTTCACGCACCTTCGGAGACCTACAACATGAGTTGGCCCAAGATGAAGAGAGCTTTGCGGCGAGAGTTTGTGCCTCCAACCTATACGGGACAACTTCTACGCCAATTGGAGAACAGCACCCAAGGATCCAAGTCCATCGACGCATACTTCAAGGAGATGAAGATTGCCTTGCGACGAGCCAGCATGGACGACCTCATTTCGATGAAGTTCCACTTCATGATGGGATTGCACAACGACATCTCTAAGACGATATTCCTCGAGAACTACAAGTCCCTCGATGACAACTACATTGGTGCTCTCAAGGCGGAACAAGAACTCATGAAAGCCAAAGCTTCTCCACCCCAAGCTCACTTCGCGATGACCAAGCTCCATGAGAACGAGCATGAGGCTAGTACCACCATGATGTCCAAGCCCAACGAGCTCCAAGACGATGCTCCCAAGTTCGACTTCACCGTCATCCCTCTTTGTGGCATTGATGGTGCCGAGTCTACTTCGACTCTTTTTCAAGATGGTGCGGCGACGAGTTCGACTACGGAGACCCTTAAGGACCAAGCTTTGGAGGCGAGCGACAAGGTGGCGAGCAAGGATGATGCTTCCATCTTAGGATGCGAGAGTGATGATGTGCCATCTTTGGCCTTCATCCACGGCGACGGTGATGAGATGGTTGAGTATTTCACTTCGACCACGGCGACGTATGATGACTTGAGTGACTTGTTCCACCATATTGAGAGTGAGAGCGACTTCACCACTAGCCCCATATATGATGTGTTGCCACAATTCCCATGTGAGGAGAGCCACAACCCCCACCACTTGAGTGAGATGAGTGACTCCACCATATGTGAGTTTAAGTGCACCTACTTTGAGAGAGTGAGTGAACCACCACATAGAGAGAGTGAGATAGTTGATAGGTCATGTGAGGCCACTTTCAACACTAACGACTTGACCTCTACCTCTATTGTGTCTTCTCATTTGGTGCTAGGTCCCATATATGATGACGCGCCGATTAGCGACGACTACGTCCTACCTTTGGACAAGACGATGGCCATGGTGGAATATGATGCACCCCCCACATGGTTCCATCAAGATGAAGATGACCACCATTTGGTCTTTCCAACCTCACCTATACCACTTGAGTGGAATGAAAACGGTAACATAGGTGACGGTAATGCTCTAGTCCCACTAGTGGACTATCATGACATTGATTGCTTGCATGATGTTGATCCCCCTATTTCCATGCTTCATGCTAGTGTGACTTCCCCATGCGATGATTTACCCATTTATGATGAGTATTATGATTGCCATGTGGAGTCTATTAGTTTTGATGCCATGTTGCATAGGATTTCTTGTGCTGATTCTTTAGGCCACATCATGTTTGCCAATTCGCTTGACTTGTCATACGCTATGCATGAGATCAATCATATGTCATATTTGAAATCTCTTTGTAGTGACTATGCATATGCTATTAAGATAAACCCAATTTGCACTTATGGCATAGATGACAAGCCCATGGTTGTTGGAATTTGTTTTTCTTGTCATGATATTGATATCCTCCCTTTGCATAATTTATCTCATATGCCATGCCATGACCAACTAGCTTTGGATATGCATTGTTTTGGATGTTGTCCATTTTCTCCATACGATGTTTCCATTATTGCTCATGAGGAGACCCCCATAGTTTCCTCATACATTTTAGGAGATTTTGATCCATCCTATCCATTGCATGATCCCAATACTTGTGTGCACAATATGTTTCCCATGAATGAAAATGCTATTGATGTGCCATATAATTGTATGCTCAATTTGCATCCCCATCGTGTCATGCATAATAACTATTCTTTCATGATGGATGACATGTTCTTATACCATGCATCAAATTTCTTTGAGCGATGCTTATCTTGTGGTAAATCTCACGTGCACATACACATCATGATGGATGATGTGTACATTTACCACGCGCACAATTTCTTTGGTTTGTGTCTCTTTTGTGTAGGTACCCATGAATACTTGTCAACCTCGCAATCCCACGAGTTGACAAAACAAGCTCTAGAGAGCAATGATGATTTGGGATCCCATGGATTGTCTTTCCCACCGCTCTCTTCTCGCAAAGACTTCGCGCATTTCTTCTACATGACCCTCACTTGGATATGGGTTATTGTTCATTACATATTCTATGCCCATCTTTCCATGTTCACTTTGCATGATATACTCATTCCTATGCTTTTACCATGCATTTGTGACCCATGCTTTGCATTACACATGATGATTGATTCTAATACTTGTATGTGTATTTGCAAGCTTGGTGGAGATATCACTTGTTATTGCCATATTTGCTTTGTGCCCCATGCCTATGATTATACTATGATCTTGCTTTGTGTTCGTGCTTGCGATATGTCATGTGCATTGCCTATGCCTATTATTTGCTCACATGACATGATTGCCATGATTTCCTCTAGTATGTTGCATCTTCGCACTACTAGCTTGCACGACTTGTTTCCTATGATTGCTTGCCTTGTTGTATCGCCGATGACTCATACTTGCTCACTTCATACGGTTGATGATAACCATCTACATGCTTATCAAATGATTATTATTTCTTCTTGTCATATATCTCCATATGTTGCCTCTCTCATGCTAGATGATTTGCCATGTATTGAGTGCAACTATGCCTTTATTCTTGCTAATGAGATTGCCCCCATAGCATTCTCGCATATATTTGGAGATTTGGACATATTTTTTGTGAAGCATGCTTGTCTTGCCTCTTTGCACCATATACCTAGTGCCATGAATATAGCCATTATTGCATCATATTATTCATGCACTTGTGCTTCTAATGGTTATGTGCAAAAGAAGAGAACCATCATGATGGATGATGTGTTTATCTACCATGCACATACGTTCTTTGTTTTGTTGTGTGCATGTGTAGGATACTTGGACTTTGTGTGAACTTCCATGTCACATGAGTTGACCATTCGAGCTCTTGAGAGCGAGCCTCATACATTCGACCACGACTCGCTTCTACACCACCTTTCTTACAACTTCGGCAATGTGAAGAATGCACAAGCACACGCCTTCAAGGTGACATCTTTCTTGAGCATGAATATTGCGGATCATACTACTAGTGTTCCTTGCACCATGAGACTTATTGTTCATCTTGGATCACTTGATTGCACACATGTTAGAGATCTTGCTTCGACTTGTCACTTTCACCATTCCATGCATCATGATATATATGCCTTGTGTGTTGCATCTGATTCTTGGATTACTTGCTCCTATCACATGTTTGGTTGCAACAATGTCGTTTCTTCACATATGCCATGTCCCATTGATTGCTACATGCTTGCCTTGATTGCCTCACACATGATGCACAATTGCTCTTTCTATTGTGTTGAGTGCCACACTATATTCACTACACCCCATGCACATTATGCTTGGATTGTCTTGCACTTGACCCATGTGTTTAGACACTTCATTTTATTTGGTGTTGTGAATGATTCCTATGCCTACCATAGACCTTTCATTGAGCAATTTGTGAATGCTTACTATGAACTTGAGGTAGATGCTTCTTCTCTTGTCACACATATTTGTATCACTACCTCACATTTACATGCTTGTCCCCATGATTTCTTTACTTGTTCTAGATTGATATGCTTACATGCCACGTCACAATCCTTTGTCACACCATATGCTTTGCATGATGACGACACTTGTTTGGTGAATCACCTCTTGAACGCTTGGTTTTGCACTAACGCTAACCACATTTATTTTTCCAAGTGTTTGTTATCTTTGCTCATTTTGAAGGAATCACAAGACGGTGCGACATTGGAGAGTGCCCACTCCAAGCTTGAAGATGATGACTACTTGGTGGACGTCCGCTTCTACACGGCGAAGCCATCTCTTTCCCATGGTGATTTGGTTTTCGATCCGAGGTCGGATCTTTCACAAGGGGGAGGGGATGATGCGGAGCATCCTATGGACATCACCATGTCAAGAGTTCATTCGGCAAGTGACACGTGCGACATCTACTTCACATACACAAAGGTGAATCCTCTCCTTTACACGAGCTCACTTGACCCCTTCGAGGATGGTATACTACTTGACCCTCCATCGTGCATGCATAGGTATTGTCGGAGCTTCACGGATGACGAGGAGGAGTGCAAGCGCCAAGGATCACCTACACCATCCGCGAGGGAAGCATGGAAGAGAAGGAAGAAGAAGCCTTGACAAGTTTCTGGAAAGCCCGGAACTTCCGGCCGCTGCCCGAAACTTCCGGCCTTCCCGGAACTTCCGGCCCCGACGCATCGAAGCCGTACGATAGTGTGCCAACTCTCTGGATAGCCTAGACCCTGCCCGGACCTTCGCCCGGAACCTCCGGCGCCCGGACCTTCCGGCCGTCCCCGGAACTTCCGGCCCTGCCTACGCACAGACACTCAGGCCGAAGCCCATGTACCCTTTCGCCCCTCACTTACCCCTTTGTGGCCCTAGACTATATATACTCCTCCACCTCCACCTTTCTAGGGTTAGCGTTGGTTTAGCTCATTTGAGAGATAGAGCTACGCTCATCCATATCGGATCTCCTCCGTGCGAGAGACCGTGGCCTCTTCGGAGAAGATCCCTTTGGATTCAAGCCCCCTTTCTAAGGGAAGACCCCCCCCCCCCCCGTCGATTCAAGACCTCCTCACGGAGAAGAACCAGTTACCTCTTGTATCGTCCGTTGTTGACTTTGGATCTTGTATCTTCCTTTGTGTTCATGGATCTAGCGCATGTGTGATCATTCTTGTTGGTTTTAGTGTTTCTCTCGTGTTTCCCCTCGTGATTCCCCTTGTTTCCCCCTCGTGTTCCTCGTGTTCTTCGCGGGATCCGCTCCTTTTGTGAAAGATCGGGCAATTAGGGTTCCACCCTACATCAAATCTAGACCCGTTCTGGCACCCTGTCGGAGGGGGAATCCCTCTCCGGTGGCCATCTTCATCATCCCGGTGCTCTCCATGACGAGGAGGGAGTAGTTCTCCCTCGGGGCTGAGGGTATGTACCAGTAGCTGTGTGTTTGATCTCTCTCTCTCTCGTGTTCTTGAGGTGGTATGATCTTGATGTATCGCGAGCTTTGCTATTATAGTTGGATCTTATGATGTTTCTCCCCCTCTACTCTCTTGTAATGGATTGAGTTTTCCCTTTGAAGTTATCTTATCGGATTGAGTCTTTAAGGATTTGAGAACACTTGATGTATGTCTTGCGTGGGATACCCGTGGTGACAATGGGGTATTCTATTGATCCACTTGATGTATGTTTTGGTGATCAACTTGCGGGTTCCGCCCATGAACCTATGCATAGGGGTTGGCACACGTTTTCGTCGTGATTCTCCAGTAGAAACTTTGGGGCACTCTTTGAGGTCCTATGTGTTGGTTGAATAGATGAATCTGAGATTGTGTGATGCATATCGTATAATCATGCCCACGGATACTTGAGGTGACATTGGAGTATCTAGGTGACTTTAGGGTTTTGGTTGATTTGTGTCTTAAGGTGTTATTCTAGTACGAACTCTAGGGCTGTTTGTGACACTTATAGGAATAGCCCAACGGATTGATTGGAAAGAATAACTTTGAGGTGGTTTCGTACCCTACCATAATCTCTTCGTTTGTTCTCCGCTATTAGTGACTTTGGAGTGACTCTTTGTTGCATGTTGAGGGGTAGTTATGTGATCCAATTATGTTTTTATTGTTGAGAGGACTTGCACTAGTGAAAGTATGAACCCTAGGCCTTGTTTCAACGCATATCAATACCGTTTGTGCTCACTTTTATCATTTGCTACCTTGGTGTTTTTATATTTTCAGATTACAAATACCCATATCTACTATCCATATACGACTTGTATCACCATCTCTTCGCCGAACTAGTGCACCTATACAATTTACTATTGTATTGGGTGTGTTGGGGACACAAGAGACTTTTTGTTATTTGGTTGCAGGGTTGCTTGAGAGAGACCATCTTCATCCTATGCCTCCTACGGATTGATAAACCTTAGGTCATCCACTTGAGGGAAATTTGCTATTGTCCTACAAACCTCTGCACTTGGAGGCCCAACAACGTCTACAAGAAGAAGGTTGTGTAGTATACATCAAGCTCTTTTCTGGCGCCGTTGCCGGGGAGGTTAGCGCTTGAAGGTATATCTTTAGATCTTGCAATTGAATCTTTTTGTTTCTTGTTTTAGCATTAGTTTAGTTTATAAAAGAAAACTACAAAAAATGGAATTAAGGGTACCTCATATGCTTCATATTTTTAATGTCTTCCGTGAAAATAAGGATTCTGATAATTGTGCTCAATTGCTAGAAGAAGAATGCATTAAAAATTTTGGCACTAAATCTTTGAATGATGAGCATGATTGCAGTGTTGTTAGTATGAATTCCTTGAATATCCATGATGCTAATGATATGGAAAGCCACAAGCTTGGGGAAGCTATGTTTGATGAAGATGATATTTTTTGTCCCCCAAGTTTTGATGAGAAAATTTATTATGATGAAAGCATGCCTCTATTTATGATAATTATATTGATGAAAGTGGATTTGGAGAGGTCATGACTTTATTTTGTGATGAATCCACTATTCCGGAAGAGGTTCCAATTGATTATGAGAACAAAGTTTCTATCTATGATGATTATTGTGATGACTTGTATGCTATAAAGAATAATGATATCCATGAAACTTGTCATCATGATCTTAGTTTTCAATTGGATTATGCCTCACATGATAATTATTTTGTTGAGTTTGCTCCCACTATTATTCATAAGAAGAATTTTACTTGTGTGGAGAGTAAGAAAATTTCTATGCTTGTAGATCATGAAAAGAATGCTTTAGGTGATGGTTATATTGTTGAATTCAGTCATGATTATACTGAAAATTATTATGAGTGAGGAACATATGCTTGTAGGAATTGCAATAATATCAAGTTTCCTCTCTATGTGCTTAAAGTTATGAAGTTATGCTTGTTTTACCTTCCTATGCAAGTTGATTCTTGTTCCCACAAGTTGTTTGCTCACAAAATCCCTATGCATAGGAAGAGTGTTAGGCTTAAATGTGCTAGTCATATTCTTCATGATGCTCTCTTTATGTTACAATTCTTATCTTTTATGTGAGCATCATTGAAATCATCATGCCTAGCTAGGGGCGTTAAACGATAGCGCTTGTTGGGAAGCAACCCAATCCTATTTTTGTTCCTTTTCTTTTGTTACTGTTTAGTAATAAATAATTTATCTAGCCTCTGTTATGATTGAGTTTTTATGTTTTAGTTAGTGTTTGTGCCAAGTAGAACCGTTGGGAAGACTTGGGGAAAGTCTTTGCGATCATGCTGTAAAAAAACAGAAACTTTAGCGCTCACGAGAATTGCTGCCATTTTTTATTAGAGAGTTCTATTTAGTTAATTCTTTTTGAAGATGGTTAATATATAAATTCCTCAGGACCAGTAATTTATTTGAGAATTGTATGAGTTCCAGAAGTATACGTTTGATCCAGATTACTACAGACTGTTCTGTTTTTGACAGATTCTGTTTTTCGTGTGTTGTTTGCTTATTTTAATGAATCTATGGCTAGTAAAAGAGTTTATAAACCATAGAGAAGTTGTAATAAAGTAGGTTTAACACCAATATAAATTAAGAATGAGTTCATTACAGTACCTTGAAGTGGTGTTTTGTTTTCTTTCGCTAACGGAGCTTACGAGTTTTCTGTTAAGTTTTGTGTTGTGAAGTTTTCAAGTTTTGGGTAAAGATTCGATGGACTATGGAATAAGGAGTGGCAAGAGCCTAAGCTTGGGGATGCCCAAGGCACCCCCAAGGTAATATTCAAGAACAACCAAGAGCCTAAGCTTGGGGATTCCCCGCAAGGCATCCCCTCTTTCGTCTTCGTTCATCGGTAACTTTACTTGGAGCTATATTTTTATTCGCCACATGGTATGTGTTTTGCTTGGAGTGTCATTTCATTTTACTTTTGTTTTGCTTGCTGTTTGAATAAAATACCAAGATCTGAAATTCTTAAATGTTAGAGAGTCTTCATATAGTTTCATAATTATTCGACTACTCATTGATCTTCACTCATATCTTTCGGAGTAGTTTGTCTTTTGCTCTAGTGCTTCACTTATATCTTTTTAGAGCACGGTGGTAGTTTTATTTTGAAGAAATAGATGAATTCTCATGCTTCACTTATATTATTTTGAGAGTCCTAAATAGCATGGTAATTTGCTTAAATAATCCTAATATGCTAGGCATCCAAGAATAATAAAAACTTTCATAGAAGTGCATTGAATACTAAGAGAACTTTGATACTTGATGATTATTTTGAGATATGGAGATAATGATATCAAAGTTGTGCTAGTTGGGTAGTTGTGAATCCGAGGAGTACTTGTGTTGAAGTTTGCAAGTCCAGTAGCATGCACGTATGGTAAACATTGCGTAACAAATTTGAAACATGAGGTGTTCTTTGATTATCTTCCTTATGAGTGGCGGTCGGGGACGAACGATGGTCATTTCCTACCAATCTATCCCCCTAGGAGCATGCGCGTAGTGCTTGGTTTTTGATGACTTGTAGATTTTTGCAATAAGTATGTGAGTTCTTTATGACTAATGTTGAGTCCATGGATTATACGCACTCTCACCCTTCCATCATTGCTAGCCTCTTCGGTACCGTGCATTGCCCTTTCTCACATTGAGAGTTGGTGCAAACTTCGCCGGTGCATCCAAACCCCGTGATATGATACGCTCTTTCACACATAAACCTCCTTATATCTTCCTCAAAACAGCCACCATACCTACCTATTATGGCATTTCCATAGCCATTCCAAGATATATTGTCATGCAACTTTCCACCATTCCGTTTATCATGACACATTCATCATTGTCATATTGCTTAGCATGATCATGTAGTTGACATAGTATTTGTGGCAAAGCCACCGTTCATAATTCTTTCATACATGTCACTCTTGGTTCATTGCGTATCCCGGTACACCGCCGGAGGCATTCATATAGAGTCATCTTTTCTTCTAGCATCGAGTTGTAATCTTTGAGTTGTAAATAAATAGAAGTGTGATGATCATCATTAATAGAGCATTGTCCCCAAAAAAGAAAAAAAAGGCCAAAAAAAAGAGAAAGGCCAAATAAAAAAGAGGCAATGCTACTATCCTTTTTTTCCACACTTGTGCTTCAAAGTAGCACCATGATCTTCATGATAGAGAGTCACTTGTTTTGTCACTTTCATATACCAGTGGGAAATTTTCATTATAGAACTTGGCTTGTATATTCCAACAATGGGCCTCCTCAAGTGACCTAGGTCTTCATGAGTAAGCAAGTTGGATGCACACCCACTTAGTTTCTTTTGTTGAGCTTTCATACATTTATAGCTCTAGTGCATCCGTTGCATGGGAATCCCTACTCCTTGCATTAACATCAATCGATGGGCATCTCCATAGCCCATTGATTAGCCTCGTTGATGTGAGACTTTCTCATTTTTTTGTCTTCTCCACATAACCCCCATCATCATATTCTATTCCACCCATAGTGCTATGTCCATGGCTCGCGCTCATATATTGCGTGAAAGTTTATAGGTTTGATATCACTAAAGTATGAAACAATTGCTTGGCTTGTCATCGGGGTTGTGCATGATGAGAGCATTCTTGTGTGACGAAAATGGAGAATGAGTAAACTATATGATTTTTTAGGGATGAACTTTCTTTGGCCATGTTATTTTGAGAAGACATGATTGCTTAGTTAGTATGCTTGAAGTATTATTATTTTTATGTCAATATGAACTTTTATCTTGAATCTTTTGGATCTGAATATTCATGCCACAATTAAGAAGAATTACATTGAAATTATGCCAAGTAGCACTCCGCATCAAAAAAATTGTTTTTATCATTTACCTACTCGAGGACGAGCAGGAATTAAGCTTGGGGATGCTGATACGTCTCCAACGTATCTATAATTTTTGATTGCTCCATGCTATATTATCTTCTGTTTTGGATGTTTATGGACTTTATTATACACATTTATTTTATTTTTGGGACTAACCTATTAACCCAGGGCCCAGTGCCAGCTTCTATTTTTTCCTTGTTTTAGAGTATCGCAGAAAAGGAAAATCAAACGGAGTCCAATTGACCTGAAACTTCACGGAACTTATTTTTGGAAGGAAAGCAACACGAGAGACTTGGAGTCCATGTAAGGGAAGCAACGAGGAAGCCAAGAGGCAGGGGGCGCGCCCACACCCCTAGGCGTGCCCTCCACTCTCGTGGGCCCCTCATGGCTCCCTTGACATACTTCTTCCGCCTATATATCTCCATATACCCTAAAACAATCGGGGAGCACAATAGATCGGGAGTTCCGCCGTCAGAAGCCTCCGTAGCCACCGAAAGCCAATCTAGACCCGTTCTGGCACCCTGCCGGAGGGGGAATCCCTCTCCGGTGGCCATCTTCATCATCCCGGTGCTCTCCATGACGAGGAGGGAGTAGTTCTCCCTCGGGGATGAGGGTATGTACCAGTAGCTATGTGTTTGATCTCTCACTCTCTCGTCTTCTTGAGGTGGTACGATCTTGATGTATCACGAGCTTTGCTATTATAGTTGGATCTTATGATGTTTCTCCCCCTCTACTCTCTTGTAATGGATTGAGTTTTCCCTTTGAAGTTATCTTATCGGATTGAGTCTTTAAGGATTTGAGAACACTTGATGTATGTCTTGCGTGGGATACCCGTGGTGACAATGGGGTATTCTATTGATCCACTTGATGTATGTTTTGGTGATCAACTTGCGGGTTCCGCCCATGAACCTATGCATAGGGGTTGGCACACATTTTCGACATGATTCTCCAGTAGAAACTTTGGGGCACTCTTTGAGGTCCTATGTGTTGGTTGAATAGATGAATCTGAGATTGTGTGATGCATATCGTATAATCATGCCCACGGATACTTGAGGTGACATTGGAGTATCTAGGTGACATTAGGGTTTTGGTTGATTTGTGTCTTAAGGTGTTATTCTAGTACGAACTCTAGGGCTGTTTGTGACACTTATAGGAATAGCCCAACGGATTGATTGGAAAGAATAACTTTGAGGTGGTTTCATACCCTACCATAATCTCTTCGTTTGTTCTCTGCTATTAGTGACTTTGGAGTGACTCTTTGTTGCATGTTGAGGGGTAGTAATGTGATCCAATTATGTTTTTATTGTTGAGAGGACTTGCACTAGTGAAAGTATGAACCCTAGGCCTTGTTTCAACGCATTGCAATACCGTTTGTGCTCACTTTTATCATTTGCTACCTTGCTGTTTTTATATTTTCAGATTACAAATACCCATATCTACTATCCATATACCACTTGTATCACCATCTCTTCGTCGAACTAGTGCACCTATACAATTTATTATTGTATTGGGTGTGTTGGGGACACAAGAGACTTTTTGTTATTTGGTTGCAGGGTTGCTTGAGAGAGACCATCTTCATCCTACGCCTCCTACGGATTGATAAACCTTAGGTCATCCACTTGAGGGAAATTTTCTACTGTCCTACAAACCTCTGCACTTGGAGGCCCAACAACGTCTACAAGAAGAAGGTTGTGTAGTAGACATCAATACTCTTTTGTTGTGTGTTTGCCGAGATCCGATGAATTGTGGGTTTATGAATTTGATTATCTATGAATATTATTTGGTTCTTCTCTGAATTCTTATATGCATGATTTGATATCTTTGCAAGTCTCTTTCAATTATCGGCTTAGTTTGGCCTACTAGATTGATCTTTCTTGCAATGGGCTAAGTGCTTAGCTTTGGGTTCAATCTTGAGGTGTCCTTTCCCAGTGACAACAGGGGCAGCAAGGCACGTATTGTATTGTTCCCATCGAGGATAAAAAGCTGGGGTTTATATCATATTGCTTGAGTTTATCCCTCTACATCATGTCATCTTGCCTAATGTGTTACTCCGTACTTATGAACTTAATACTCTAGATGCATGCTGGATAGCGGTCGATGTGTGGAGTAATAGTAGTCGATGCATAATCGTTTCGGTCTACTTGACACGGACGTGATGCCTATATTCATGATCATTGCCTTAGATATCATCATAACTATGCGCTTTTCTATCAATTGCTCGGCAGTAATTTGTTCACCCACCATAATATATGCTATCATGAGAGAAGCCACTAGTGAACCTATGGCCCCGGGTCTACTTTACATCATATAAGTTTTCAATCTATAATTCTAGTTTACTATTTATTTTCCAATCTTTATTTTCCAATCTGTACAGCAAAAATACCAAAAATATTTATCTTATTATCTTTATCAGATCTCACTTTTGCAAGTGGCCGTGAAGGGATTGACAACCCTTTTATCGCGTTGGTTGCGAGGTTTTTGATTGTTTGTGTAGGTACTAAGCGACTTGCATGTACTCTCCTACTGGATTGATACCTTGGTTCTCAAAAACTGAGGGAAATACTTACGCTACTTTGTTGCATCACCATTTCCTCTTCAAGGGAAAACCAACACATGCTCAAGAGGTAGCACCCTGCCAAACTTATGGCAAGGCACACATCAGGTCTGGTACACAGCATAGCATACATGATAGAACCTATGGTTGAGGCATAGGAAATGAATTTCATTTTCTCTATATCTTCTGCAATGGTCAGGCTTTGAGTCTGATTCAATTTCACACCTTGTAACACAGGCAAGTACCCTTTCTTTACTGATCCATTTTGAACTTCTTCAAAACTTTATCAAGGTATGTGCTTTGTGAAAGTCCTATTAAGCGTCTTGATCTATCCCTATAGATCTTGATGCCCAATCTATAAGCAGCTTCACCGAGGTCTTTCATTGAAAAATTCTTATTCGAGTATCCTTTATGCTATCCATGTTGGGGAACGTAGTAATTTCAAAAAAATTCCTACGCACACACAAGATCATGGTGATGCAAGGCAATGAGGGGGGAGAGTGTGATCTATGTACCCTTGTAGACCGACAGCGGAAGCGTTATGACAACGCGGTTGATGTAGTCGTACGTCTTCACGGCCCGACCGATCAAGCACCGAAACTACGGCACCTCCAAGTTCTAGCACACGTTCAGCTCGATGACGATCCCCGGACTCCGATCCAGCAAAGTGTCGGGGAAGAGTTCCGTCAGCACGACGGCGTGGTGACGATCTTGATGTTCAACTGTCGCAGGGCTTCGTCTAAGCACCACTACAATATTATCGAGGACTATGGTGGAAGGGGGCACCGCACACGGCTAAGAGAACGATCTTAGAGATCAACTTGTGTGTCTAGGGGTGCCCCCTGCCCCCGTATATAAAGGAGCCAAGGGGGGTGCGGCCGGCCCTAGGAGGAGGCGCACAGGAGGAGTCCTACTCCTACCGGGAGTAGGACTCCCCTCCCTTTCCCTAGTTGGATTAGGACTTGTGGGGAGGAGGAGAGGGAAGAAAGGAAAGGGGGGCGCCGCCCCCCTCCTTGTCCAATTTGGACTTGGGGGGAGGGGTGCGCGGCAGCCCCTAGTCCTCGTCTCCTCTTTCTCCACTAGGCCCATTAAGGCCCACTAGGTTACCGGGGGGGTCCGGTAACCTCCCGGTACTCCGGTAAAATGCCGATTTCACCCGGAACACTTCCGATGTCCAAACATAGGCTTCCAATATATCAATATTTATGTCTCGACCATTTTGAGACTCCTCGTCATGTCCGTGATCACATCCAGGACTCTGAACTAACTTCGGTACATCAAAACTCATAAACTCATAATATAACTGTCATCGAAACCTTAAGCGTGCGGATCCTACGGGTTCGAGAACAATGTAGACATGACCGAGACACGTCTCCGGTCAATAACAAATAGCGGAACCTGGATGCTCTTATTGGCTCCCACATATTCTACGAAGATCTTTATCGGTCTGACCGCATAACAACATACGATGTTCCCTTTGTCATCGGTATGTTACTTGCCCGAGATTCGATCGTCGGTATCTCAATACCTAGTTCAATCTCGTTACCGGCAAGTCTCTTTACTCATTTCGTAATACATCATCTCGGAACTAACTCATTAGTTGCAATGCTTGCAAGGCTTATGTGATGTGCATTACCGAGAGGGCCCAGAGATACCTCTCCGACAATCGGAGTGACAAATCCTAATCTCAAAATACGCCAACCCAACATTTACTTTTGGAGACACCTGTAGAGCTCCTTTATAATCACCCAGTTACGTTGTGACGTTTGATAGCACACAAAGTGTTCCTCCGGCAAACGGGAGTTGCATAATCTCATAGTCATAGGAACATGTATAAGTCATGAAGAAAGCAATAGCAACATACTAAACGATCGGGTGCTAAGCTAATGGAATGGGTCATGTCAATCACATCATTCTCCTAATAATGTGATCCTGTTAATCAAATGACAACACATATCTATGGTTAGGAAACATAACCATCTTTGATTAACGAGCTAGTCAAGTAGAGGCATACTAGTGACGTTTAGTTTGTCTATGTATTCACACAAGTATTATGTTTCCGGATAATACAATTCTAGCATGAATAATAAACATTTATCATGATATAAGGAAATAAAATAATAACATTATTATTGCCTCTAGGGCATATTTCCTTCAGTCTCCCACTTGCACTAGAGTCAATAATCTAGATTACACAGTAATGATTCTAACACCCATGGAGCTTTGGTGATGATCATGTTTTGCTCGTGGAAGAGGCTTAGTCAACGGGTCTGCAACATTCAGATCCGTATGTATCTTGCAAATCTCTATGTCTCCCACCTGGACTAGATCCCGGATGGAATTGAAGCGTCTCTTGATGTGCTTGGTTCTCATGTGAAATCTGGATTCCTTTGCCAAGGCAATTGCACTAGTATTGTCACAAAAGATTTTCATTGGACCCGATGCACTAGGTATGACACCTAGATCGGATATGAACTCCTTCATCCAGACTCCTTCGTTTGCTGCTTCCGAAGCAGCTATGTACTCTGCTTCACATGTAGATCCCGCCACAATGCTTTGTTTAGAACTGCACCAACTGACAGCTCCACCGTTTAATGTAAACATGTATCCGGTTTGCGATTTAGAATCGCCCGGATCAGTGTCAAAGCTTGCATCAACGTAACCATTTACGATGAGCTCTTTGTCACCTCCATATATGAGAAACATATCCTTAGTCCTTTTCAGGTATTTCAGGATGTTCTTGACCGCTCTCCAGTGATCCACTCCTGGATTACTTTGGTACCTCCCTGCTAGACTTATAACAAGACACACATCAGGTCTGGTACACAGCATTGCATACATGATAGAGCCTATGGCTGAAGCATAGGGAACATCTTTCATTTTCTCTCTATCTTCTGCATTGGTCGGGCATTGAGTCTTACTCAATTTCACACCTTGTAACACAGGCAAGAATCCTTTCTTTGCTTGATCCATTTTGAACTTCTTCAAAATTTTGTCAAGGTATGTGCTTTGTGAAAGTTCAATTAAGCATCTTGATCTATCTCTATAGATCTTAATGCCCAATATGTAAGTAGCTTCACCGAGGTCTTTCATTGAAAAACTCTTATTCAAGTATCCTTTTATGCTATCCAGAAATTCTATATCATTTCCGATTAGTAATATGTCATCTACATATAATATCAGAAATGCTACAGAGCTCCCACTCACTTTCTTGTAAATACAGGCTTCTCCAAATTCTGTACAAAACCAAATGCTTTGATCACACTATCAAAGCATTTATTCCAACTCCGAGAGGCTTGCACTAGTCCATAAATGGATCGCTGGAGCTTGCACACTTTGTTAGCTCCCTTTGGATCGACAAAACCTTCCGGCTGCATCATATACAACTCTTCTTCCAGAAATCCATTCAGGAATGCAGTTTTGACATCCATCTGTCAAATTTCTTAATCATAAAATGCGGTAATTGCTAACATGATTCGGACAGACTTAAGCATCGCTACAGGTGAGAAGGTCTCATCGTAGTCAATCCCTTGAACTTGTCGAAAACCTTTTGCGACAAGTCGAGCTTTGTAGACAGTAACATTACCGTCAGCGTCAGTCTTCTTCTTGAAGATCCATTTATTTTCAATTGCTTGTCGATTATTGGGCAAGTCAACCAAAGTCCATACGTTGTTCTCATACATGGATCCCATCTCAGATTTCATGGCTTCAAGCCATTTTGCGGAATCTGGGCTCACCATCGCTTCTTCATAGTTCGTAGGTTCATCATGATCTAGTAGCATGATTTCTAGAACAGGATTACCATACCACTCTGGTGCGGATCTTACTCTGGTTGATCTACGAGGTTCAGTAGTATCTTGTTCTGAAGTTTCATGATCATCATCATTAGCTTCCTCACTAATTGGTGTAGGTGTCACAGAAACTGGTTTCTGTGATGTACTACTTTCCAATAAGGGAGCAGGTACAGTTACCTCATCAAGTTCTACTTTCCTCCCACTCATTTCTTTCGGGAGAAACTCCTTCTCTAGAAAGTTTCCGAATTTAGCAACAAAAGTCTTGCCTTCGGATATGTGATAGAAGGTGTATCCAATAGTTTCCTTTGGATATCCTATGAAGACACATTTCTCCGATTTGGGTTCGAGCTTATCAGGTTGAAACTTTTTCACATAAGCATTGCAGCCCCAAACTTTCGGAAACGACAACTTTGGTTTCTTGCCAAACCACAGTTCATAAGGCGTCGTCTCAACGGATTTTGATGGTGCCCTATTTAACGTGAATGTGGTCGTCTCTAAAGCATAACCCCAAAACGATACCGGTAAATCAGTAAGAGACATCATAGATTGCACCATGTCTAGTAAAGTACGATTACGACGTTTGGACACACCATTATGTTGTGGTGTTCCGGGTGGCGTGAGTTGCGAAACTATTCCGCATTGTTTCAAATGTACGCCAAACTCGTAACTCAAATATTCTCCTCCACGATCAGATCATAAGAATTTCATTTTCTTGTTATGATGATTTTCAACTTCACTCTGAAATTCTTTGAACTTTTCGAATGTTTCAGACTTATGTTTCATTAAGTAGATATACCCATATCTGCTTAAGTCATCTGTGAAGGTGAGAAAATAACGATATCCGCCACGAGCCTCAACATTCATCGGACCACATACATCTGTATGTATGATTTCCAACAAATATGTTGCTCTCTCCATAGTACCGGAGAACGGTGTTTTTGTCATCTTACCCATAAGGCACGGTTCGCAAGTACCAAGTGATTCATAATCAAGTGGTTCCAAAAGTCCATCAGTATGGAGTTTCTTCATGCGCTTTATACCGATATGACCTAAACGGCAGTGCCACAAATAAGTTGCACTATCATTATCAACTCTGCATCTTTTGGCTTCAACATTATGAATGTGTGTGTCACTACTATCGAGATTTAATAAGAATAGACCATTCTTCATGGGTGTGTGACCATAAAAGATTTTACTCATATAAATAGAACAACCATTATTCTCTGATTTAAATGAATAACCGTCTCGCATCAAACAAGATCCAGATATAATGTTCATGCTCAACGCTGGCACCAAATAACAATTATTTAGGTCTAATACTAATCCCGAAGGTAGATGTAGAGGTAGCGTGCCGATCGCGATCACATCGACTTTGGAACCATTTCCCACGCGCATCGTCACCTCGTCCTTAGCCAATCTTCGCTTAATCCGTAGTTCCTGTTTCGAGTTGCAAATGTTAGCAACAGAACCAGTATCAAATACCCAGGTGCTACTACGAGCATTAGTAAGGTACACATCAATAACATGTATATCACATATACCTTTGTTCACCTTGCCATCCTTCTTATCCGCCAAATACTTGGGGCAGTTCCGCTTCCAGTGACCAGTCTGCTTGCAGTAGAAGCACTCAGTTTCAGGCTTAGGTCCAGATTTGGGTTTCTTCTCTTGAGCAGCAACTTGCTTGCTGTTCTTTTTGAAGTTCCCCTTCTTCTCCCCTTTGCCCTTTTTCTTGAAACTAGTGGTCTTGTTGACCATCAACACTTGATGCTCCTTCTTGATTTCTACCTCCGCAGCTTTCAGCATTGTGAAGAGCTCGGGAATAGTCTTATTCATCCCTTGCATATTATAGTTCATCACGAAGCTCTTGTAGCTAGGTGGAAGTGATTGGAGAATTCTGTCAATGACGCAATCATCTGGAAGATTAACTCCCAATTGAATCAAGTGATTATTATACCCAAACATTTTGAGTATATGCTCACTGACAAAACTGTTCTCCTCCATCTTGCAGCTATAGAACTTATTGGAGACTTCATATCTCTCAATCCGGGCATTTGCTTGAAATATTAACTTCAACTCCTGGAACATCTCATATGCTCCATGACGTTCAAAACGTCGTTGAAGTCCCGATTCTAAGCCATAAAGCATGGCACACTGAACTATTGAGTAGTCATCAGCTTTGCTCTGCCAGACATTCATAACATCTGGTGCTGCTCCAGCAGCAGGCCTGGCACCCAGCGGTGCTTCCAGGACGTAATTCTTCTGTGCAGCAATGAGGATAATCCTCAAGTTACGGACCCAGTCCGTATAATTGCTACCATCATCTTTCAACTTTGCTTTCTCAAGGAACGCATTAAAATTCAACGGAACAACAACACGGGCCATCTATCTACAATCAAACATAAACAAGCAAGATACTATCAGGTACTAAGTTCATGATAAATTTAAGTTCAATTAATCATATTACTAAAGAACTCCCACTTAGATAGACATCCCTCTAATCCTCTAAGTGATCACGTGATCCAAATCAACTAAACCATGTCCGATCATCACGTGAGATGGAGTAGTTTCATTGGTGAACATCACAATGTTGATCATATCTACTATATGATTCACGCTCGACCTTTCGGTCTCCGTGTTCCGAGGCCATATCTGCATATGCTTGGCTCGTCAAGTATAACCTGAGTATTCCGCGTGTGCAACTGTTTTGCACCCGTTGTATTTGAACGTAGGAGCCTATCACACCCGATCATCACGTGGTGTCTCAGCACGAAGAACTTTCGCAATGGTGCATACTCAGGGAGAACACTTCTTGATAATTAGTGAGAGGTCATCTTAAAATGCTACCGTCAATCAAAGCAAGATAAGATGCATAAAAGATGAACATCACATGCAATCAATATAAGTGATATGATATGGCCATCATCATCTTGTGCTTGTGATCTCCATCTTAAAAGCACCGTCATGATCACCATCGTCACCGGCGCGACACCTTGATCATCATCGTAGGATCATTGTCGTCTCGCCAATCTTATGCTTCCACGACTATCGCTACCGCTTAGTGATAAAGTAAAGCATTACAGTGCAATTGCATTGCATACAATAAAGCGACAACCATATGGCTCCTGCCAGTTGCCGATAACTCAGTTACAAAGCATGATCATCTCATACAATAAAATTTAGCATCATGTCTTGACCATATCACATCACAACATTGTAACGCCCTTGATGCGGCTATATCTCCCACGTGTCGAAGCACGACTTAGAGGCATAACCGCATTGAAAGCAATGTCGCAAGTGAGGTAATCTTCGCAAACAACCCATGTAATACAATAGGGGAAAAGATACATAGTTGGCTTACAATCGCCACTTCACACAATACATGAATAAAGCATTACAACATCCAAATACAATCAAGGTCCGACTACGGAACCAAAATAAAAGAAGAACCCCAAATGCGACAAAGGTCCCCGATCGACCCCAACTGGGCTCCACTACTGATCAACTAGAATGAAACAAAGTAAAGGACAAGATCTTCATCGAGCTCCTCCTGAGCTTGGTTGCGTCATCTGTACGGTCTCATCGGCACCTGCAAGCTGGTTTTGGAAGTATCTGTGAGCCACGGGGACTCAGCAATCTCGCACCCTCGCGATCAAGACTATTTAAGCTCATAGGTAAGGCAAGATATGAGGTGGAGCTGCAGCAAGCGACTAGCATATATGGTGGCTAAACATACGCAAATGAGAGCGAGAAGAGAAGGCAAAGCACGGTCGATAAAAGTATGATCAAGAAGTGATCCTATAGCAACCTACGTCAAGCATAACTCCAACACCGTGTTCACTTCCCGGACTCCGCCGGAAAGAGACCATCACGGTTACACACGCGGTTGATGCATTTTAATCAAGGTCAACTTCAGGTTTTCTACAATCGGACGTTAACAAATTCCCATCTTCCCATAACTGCGGGCACGACTTTCGAAAGTTCAAATCCCTGCAGGGGTGTCCCAACTTAGCCCATCACAAGCTCTCACGGTCAACGAAGGAATAGACCTCCTCCCGAGACGTTCCGATCAGACTCGGTATCCCGGTTCTACAAGACATTTCGACAGGGTAAAACTAAACCAGCAACACCGCCCGAATGTGCCGACAAATCCCGATAGGAGCTGCACATATCTCTTTCTCAGGGCACACCGGATCGTCCAAACTTCTGGTAGGCCAGCCCAGAGTTGCCCCTGGTGGCCACCGGCGGCTGACAAGTTGGACCAACACTCATAGGAGCACTGGCCCGGGGGGTAAATAATGATGACCCTCAGGAGCGCGACTCCCAAGGGAAAAGAAAAGGCTAGGTGGCAAATGGTAAAACCAATGTTGGGCATTGTTGGAAGAGCTTTACTTAAGACGAACTGTCAAGGGGTTCCCATAATAGCCCAACCGCGTAAGGAACGCAAAATCCGGGAACATAACACCGATATGACGGAAACTAGGGCGGCAAGAGTGGAACAAAACACCAGGCATAAGGCCGAGCCTTCCACCCTTTACCAAGTATATAGATGCATTAAGTAAATAAGATATATTGTGATATCCCAACAAGTAAACATGTTCCAACAAGGAACAACATCTCCATGTTCCAACAAGGAACAAACTTCAATCTTCACCTGCAACTAACAATGCTATAAGAGGGGCTGAGAAAAGCGGTAACATAGCTAAACAATGGTTTGCTAGGACAAGGTGGGTTAGAGGCTTGGTTCAACAATATAGGAGACATGATAAGCAAGTGGTAGGTATCGCAGCATAGGCATAGCAAAAGAGCGAGCAACTAGCAAGCAAAGATAGAAGTGATTTCGAGGGTATGATCATCTTGCCTGAAATCCCGCAAGGAAGAAGAACGAGTCCAAGAAGAAGTCAAACGGACGAAGTCGAACGGATCCTCACAAACGCGACGTTATCGGAACCAACCCGAAGAAGCAACACCGGAAAGAAGCACACAACATAGTAAACAACCACCACATAAGCATGACATGATGCACAACCAAATATGATGCATGTCCGGATTAATGAGGCATGGCATGGCAAAGTGCACAAGCAATCCTACAAATTAAGTGGAGCTCAACATGCAACGAGTTGCATATTGACGAAACACCACATTCAAGTTATTTAGTTTCGATCTCGTTATGTACCCAACAATATTAAATGTTGATTAACATGGCAAGGGGTGAAGCAAATGAAAACTACATATCTAGGCAAATTTAAATGAGGCCGGAACAACAAACAACACTTCCGGTAAAACCCCATGAGCATATTATAGATTTGGTACTGTTCTTCCCTAAACACAATTTTATGGTTGTTAAACATGCAAAGTGATGCCACCATGTTAAACTAGGCATTTTTCCACCCCATTTACATATAAAGTTTATTAAATTCGGAGTTACGGTTATTTAGTTATGAAGTAAATCATTTTAGCATGGCATAGGGGCAAATTTAAACAAACATCATTATAAACATTTTAAACATAGATGAAAGTGGCATATTATGAAACTACACAAAATTCTAAGCAAGTTTCATATATAATTTATTTAGATCCGATGCACGGTTATTAAGTTATTATATGCATGAAGACTAGGGGCTTTTCTGCAAAAACTGCAGTCTCTGGATAATTGATAAAATTGCCAAAACGAAAAAAAGGCGCAGGCTGAAACTGGTGGGCACTGGGAGCTCACCATGGGCCTCGGCCCAAGTTAGTGAAGAGGCCAGGCAGCGTTGGGGTTGGCCTCACCGTGGGCGCGGCCCAGCTGGTGGAGAGGCCTCGCAGGCCGGCTGGATGGAAACGACCCAGACGAAAGGTCAACGGGAGCAAGGCAGGGTCGCGGCGCCCGCTGGAGCTCGATGCAGAGCACGACGTGGCAGTGGCTGCAGGCGTGCTGGGTAGGGACGGTTCAACGCGGGCAGCACCGGCCGGGATCCTCCGGATCGAACGTAGCTGAAGACGGAGGGCCCTGGGGCAGCTCGATTTGGTCAGCAGCGGGGATCGGTCAGGGGAGCTGGTGTCCCGTGGCAGCGATGAGTGGCGGAGGAAATCCATGGTGCTCGACGCAAGAAGCAACTTCAGATGCGGAGCTCGCCGGATCCGATAGCGGTGAAGGTCGTCGAGGCAGGGAACGGAGCTCCGGTGGCTTGGCCGCTCCGAGCGAGGCTCAAGGAGCTCGGGCGCGTGTCCTCCATGGCGCTGCTCCTATGGCACAAGAGAGGGAGGGAGAGGTTAGAGAAGGGAGAGACGAGAAGAAGAGGAGGACAGGAAGAAAGAGCGGGTGGGCTGGCCTGGTGGATGAGGGCGATGCCCTGGTGGATGAGGTCGCCGGCGGCGACGGGGCTGACGAGGTCGAAGTCGCCGGCTGGTAGGCTCGTCGGGCCGCGCGCTGACGAAGGCTCGTGCTCCCTGAACTCAGGCGAGGAAGCTCGGGCACGTGGTTGGATGGGGAATCGGTAGTGGATCGATGGATTGGATCGATGGAGAAAACGAGGAAGGTGGCGGCGGCATGGGGATTGATGGATGGGACAGCTCCCCTAGGTTTTAGGGTCTGGTCTGATATATATAGCAAAAGGATTTTTCGGATAGGGGCATTTGGTCCCTCCGACCTTAAACGGACGGTCGCGAAATAAAAGCTTAGGGAGACCAAATGAGAAAACAGTGACGTTTTGTAGATGTTTGGGGATGATCCGGACACAACGGTAATGACTCCCCGGGTCGGTTCGGGACAACTTTCGGACGCGCGCGAGGGGGGCTGCGGGCTGACGAGAGGGGTTAGGTTGGACCTGGCGGTAGGTAGTGAGTTGTGTATACGGTCTCGAGCTGAGAGAAGAGAAGAGAGGGAAAGCCCGACAACAGTTTCCGGAGACCGAAAACGTCCGACGTTAGACTGGCTATATTGCCGCTATAGTTAAACGTTGGGGCGTCAAACGAACTTCGAATGCGATGAAATTTGGCAGGCGGTCTACTGGCAACATAACAACACCGCATGGCAACTTTCATCTCATTCCAAGAACATTTTCTGGCCACTTATAAAATACTATCTCGGTCATGCCGCGGGCGCGTGCAAGTGTGTCTGGGCTCAGAACGGACAACGGACGGAACGGGGAGACCCGGACGGATGCAAGTTTTGAAAACATGATGATGCAGTGCACATGATGACATGACAAGATGTAACGCGCAAGCAAAAGACATGGCAACAACAACGAATAACTCGAAGACACCTGGCACATCGGCCTCGGGGCGTCACAAACATGCCCTGCAAAAACAAGTTAGACGTCCTCTACTTTGTTGTTGCTAGTTTTACGTGGCTGCTACGGGCTTAGCAAGAACCGTTCTTACCTACGCATCAAAACCACAACGATAGTTTGTCAAGTTGGTGTTGTTTTAACCTTCGCAAGGACCGGGCGTAGCCACACTCGGTTCAACTAAAGTTGGAGAAACTGACACCCGCTAGCCACCTTTGTGCAAAGCACGTCGGGAGAAGCGGTCTCACATAAGCGTAACCGTAAGCGTAATGTCGGTCCGGGCCGCGTCATCCAACAATACCACCGAACCAAAGTATGACATGATGGTAAGCAGTATGACTTATATCGCCCACAACTCACTTGTGTTCTACTCGTGCATATAACATCAATGCATAAAACCTAGGCTCTGATACCACTGTTGGGGAACGTAGTAATTTCAAAAAATTTCCTACGCACACACAAGATCATGGTGATGCATAGCAACGAGAGGGGAGAGTGTGATCTACGTACCCTTGTAGACCAACAGCGGAAGCGTTATGACAACGCGGTTGATGTAGTCGTACGTCTTCACGGCCCGACCGATCAAGCACCGAAACTACGGCACCTCCGAGTTCTAGCACATGTTCAGCTCGATGACGATCCCCGGACTCCGATCCAGCAAAGTGTCGGGGAAGAGTTCCATTAGCACGACGGCGTGGTGACGATCTTAATGTTCAACTGTCGTAGGGCTTCGTCTAAGCACCACTACAATATTATCGAGGACTATGGTGGAAGGGGGGCACCGCACACGGCTAAGAGAACGATCTTAGAGATCAACTTGTGTGTCTAGGGGTGCCCCCTGCCCCCGTATATAAAGGAGCCAAGGGGGGGTGCGGCCGTCTCTAGGAGGAGGCGCGCAGGAGGAGTCCTACTCCTACCGGGAGTAGGACTCCCCTCCCTTTCCCTAGTTGGATTAGGACTTGGGGGGAAGGAGGAGAGGGAAGAAAGGAAAGGGGGGGCGCCGCCCCCCCCCCCTCCTTGTCCAATTCGGACTTGGGGGGAAGGGGTGCGCGGCAGCCCCTAGGCCTCCTCTCCTCTTTCTCCACTAGGCCCATTAAGGCCCATTAGGTTACCGGGGGGTTCCGGCAACCTCCCGGTACTTCGGTAAAATGCCGATTTCACTCGGAACACTTCTGATGTACAAACATAAGCTTCCAATATATCAATCTTTATGTCTCGACCATTTCGAGACTCCTCGTCATGTCTGTGATCACATCCGAGACTCCGAACTAACTTCGGTACATCAAAACTCATAAACTCATAATATAACTGTCACCGAAACCTTAAGTGTGCGGACCCTACGGGTTCGAGAACAATGTAGACATGACCGATACATGTCTCCGGTCAATAACCAATAGCGGAACCTGGATGCTCATATTGGCTCTCACATATTCTACGAAGATCTTTATCGGTCTGACCGCATAACAACATACGTTGTTCCCTTTGTCATCGGTATGTTACTTGCCCGAGATTCAATCGTCGGTATCTCAATACCTAGTTCAATCTCATTATCGGCAAGTCTCTTTACTCGTTTCGTAATACATCATCTCGCAACTAACTCATTAGTTGCAATGCTTGCAAGGCTTATGTGATGTGCATTACCGAGAGGGCCCAGAGATACCTCTTCGACAATCGGAGTGACAAATCCTAATCTCGAAATACGCCAACCCAACATTTACTTTTGGAGACACCTGTAGAGCTCCTTTATAATCACCCAGTTACGTTGTGACGTTTGGTAGCACACAAAGTGTTCCTCCGACAAACGGGAGTTGCATAATCTCATAGTCATAGGAACATGTATAAGTCATGAAGAAAGCAATAGCAACATACTAAACGATCGGGTGCTAAGCTAATGGAATGGGTAATGTCAATCACATCATTCTCCTAATAATGTGATCCCATTAATCAAATGACAACACATATATATGGTTAGGAAACATAACCATCTTTGATTAACGAGCTAGTCAAGTAGACGCATACTAGTGATGTTTAGTTTGTCTATGTATTCACACAATTATTATGTTTCTGGATAATACAATTCTAGCATGAATAATAAACATTTATCATGATATAAGGAAATAAAATAATAACATTATTATTGCCTCTAGGGCATTTTTCCTTCAATCCAGAAATTCTATATCATTTCCAATCAACAATATGTCATCCACATATAATATCAGAAATGCTATAGAGGCCCCGCTCACTTTCTTGTAAATACAGGCTTCACCATAAGTCTGTATAAAACCATATGCTTTGATCACCTCCTCAAAGCATATATTCCAACTCCAAGATGCTTGCACCAGTCCATAGATGGATTGCTGGAGCTTGCACACTTTGTTAGCAACTTTAGGATCGACAAAACCTTCTGTTTGCATCATATACAACTCTTCTTTAAGAAATCCATTAATGAATGTAGTTTTGACATTCATTTGCCAGATTTCATAATTATAAAATGCGGCAATTGCTAACATGATTCGGATTGACTTAAGCATCGCTACAGATGAGAAGGTCTCATCATAGTCAACCTCTTGAACTTGTCGAAAACCTTTTGCGACAAGTCAAGCTTTGTAGATGGTGACATTACCATCAGCGTATGTCTTCTTCTTAAAGATCCATTTATTCTCAATGGCTTGCCGATCATTGGGCAAGTCCACCAAAGTCCATGCTTTGTTCTCAGACATGGATCCTATCTCAAATTTCATGGCATCAAGCCATTTATTGGAATTTGGGCTCATCATAGCTTCTTCATAGTTCGTAGGTTCGCCATGGTCTAGTAACATGACTTCCAGGACACGATTACCATACCACTCTCGTGCGGAATGTGCTATGTTTGACCTATGAGGTCCAGTAGTAACTTCATCTGAAGTTTCATGATCATCATCATTAGCGTCCCCTCTAGTTGGTTTAGGCATCACGAGAACTAATTTGTCTGATGTGCTACTTTCCAATTCGAGAGAAGGTACAATTACCTCATCAAGTTCTACTTTCCTCCCACTCACTTCTTTCGAGAGAAACTCCTTCTCAAGAAAGGTTCCATTCTTGGCAACAAAGATCTTGCCTTCGGATCTATGGTAGAAGGTGTACCCAATTGTTTCCTTAGGGTATCCTATGAAGATGCACTTCTCCAATTTGGGTTCGAGCTTATCAGGATGAAGCCTTTTGAGATAAGTGTCGCAACCCCAAACTTTAAGAAATGATAACTTCGGTTTCTTGCCAAACCACAGTTCGTACGGTGTCGTCCCAACGGATTTAGACGGTGCCCTATTTAATGTGAATGCGGCTGTCTCTAGTGCATAACCCCAAAATGATAGCAGTAAATCAGTAAGAGACATCATAGAACGTACCATATCCAATAAAGTACGGTCATGATGTTCGGACACACCATTACGCTGTGGTGTTCCAGGTGGCGTGAGTTGTGAAACAATTTTGCATTATTTTAAATGAAGGACAAACTTTGTAATTCAAATATTCGCCTCCGTGATCAGATCGTAGAAACTTTATTTTCTTGTTACGATGATTCTCTACTTCACTCTGAAATTCTTTGAACTTTTCAAATGTTTTAGACTTGCGTTTCATCAAGTAGATATACTCATACCTACTCAAATCATCTGTGAAGGTCAGAAAATAACAATACCCGCCGCGTGCATCAACCCTCTTTGGACCGCATACATCGGTATGTATTATTTCCAATAAGTCATTAGCTCGCTCCATTGTTCCGGAGAACGGAGTTTTAGTCATCTTGCCCATGAGGCATGGTTTTCAAGTATCAAATGATTCATAATCAAGTGATTCCAAAAGTCCATATGTGTGGAGTTTCTTCATGCGCTTTACACTAATATGACCTAAATGGTAGTGCCACAAGTATGTTGCACTATCATTATCAACTTTGCATCTTTTGGCATCAATATTATGAAGATGTGTATCACCACGATCAAGATTCAACAAGAATAGACCATTCATCAAGGGTGCATGACCATAAAAGATATTACTCATATAAATAGAATAACCATTATTCTTTGATTTAAATGAATAACTCATAGATATAATGTTCATGCTCAACACGGGCACCAAATAACAATTATTGAGGTCTAAAACTAATCCATAAGGTATATGTAGAGGTAGCGTGCCGATGGCGTTCACATCGACCTTGGAACCATTCCACACGCGCATCATCACCTCGTCCTTAGCCAATCTTCGTTTATTCCGCAGCTCCTATTTTGAGTTACGAGTATGAGCAACCGAACTAGTATCAAATACCAAGGCACTGCTACGAGCATTAGTAAGGTACACATCAATAACATGCATGTATATCAAATATACCTTTGTTCACTTTGCCATCCTTCTTATACGCCATATATTTGGGGCAGTTCCGCTTCCAGTGACCATTCCCTTTGTAGTAGAAGCACTTAGTTTCAGGCTTAGGTCCAGCTTTGGGCTTCTACCTGGGAGCGGCAACTTGCTTTCCATTCTTCTTGAAGTTCCCTTTCTTTCCCTTGCCCTTTTCCTTAAAACTAGTGGTCTTGTTAACCATCAACACTTGATGCTCTTTCTTGATTTCTACCTTCGTCGATTTCAGCATCGCGGAGAGCTCGAGAATTGTTTTCATCATCCCTTGCATATTATAGTTCATCGTGAAGTTCTAGTAGCTTGGTGATAGTGACTAGATAACTCTGTCAATCACTATCTTATGTGAAAGATTAACTCCCACTTGATTCAAATGATTGTAGTACCCTGACATTCTGAGCACATGCTCACTGGCTGAGCTATTCTCCTCTATCTTGTAGGCAAAGTACTTGTCAGAGATCTCATACCTCTCGGCACGGGCATGCTCCTAGGGGGATAGATTGGTAGGAAAAGACCATCGCTCGTCCCCGACCGCCACTCATAAGGAAGACAATCAATAAATAAATCATGCTCCGACTTCATCACATAACGGTTCACCATACGTGCATGCTACAGGAATCACAAACTTTAACACAAGTATTCTTTAAATTCACAACTACTCAACTAGCATGACTTTAATATTATCACCTCCATATCTCAAAACAATTATCATGCTTCAATCTTTTCTTAGTATTCAACACACTCAAAAGAAAGTTTCACAAATCTTGAATACCAAGCATATTATTATTAAGCAAATTACCATGCTATTAAGAGACTCTTAAAATAATTTAAGTGAAGCATGAGAGATCAATAGTTTCTTTAAAACAAATCCACCACCGTGCTCTAAAAGATCTAAGTGAAGCACATAGAGCAAAATTATAACGCTCAAAAGATATAAGTGAAGCACATAGAGCAAAACTACTTAGCTCAACATATATAAGTGAAGCACATAGAGCAAAACTACTTAGATCAAAAGATATAAGTGAAGCACATAGAGTATTCTATCAAATTTTAATTCATGTATGGCTCTCTTAAAAAGGTGTGTACAACAAGGATGATTGTGGCATACTAAGACACAAAGACACAAATAATACAAGACACTCCAAGAAAAACACATATCATGTTGGTGAATAAAAATATAGCTCCAAGTAAATTACCGATGGAAGTGGACGAAAGAGGGGATGCCTTCCGGGGCATCCCCAAGCTTTGACTTTTTGGTGTCCTTGGATTATATTGGGGGTTACATGGGCATCCCCAAGCTTAGGCTCTTGCCACTCCTTGTTCCATGATCCATCAAAAGAATTCACCCAAAACTTGAAAACTTCACAACACAAAACTCAAAATAGAAAATTCGTGAGCTCCGTTAGCGAAAGAAAACAAAAGACCACTTCAAGGTACTGTAATGAACTCATTTTTTATTTATATTGGTGTTAAACCTACTGTATTCCAACTTCTCTATGTATTATAAACTATTTTACTAACCATAGATTCATCAAAATAAGCAAACAACACACGAAAAACAGAATCTGTCAAAAACAGAACAGTCAGTAGTAATCTGTAGCTAGCGCAAGATCTGGAACCCCAAAAATTCTAAAATAAATTGCTGGAAGTGAGGAATTTATCTATTAATAATCTGCAAAAATAATTAACTAAATATCACTCTTCCAATAAAAATGACATAAGTTCTCATGAGCGCTAAAGTTTCTGTTTTTTACAGCAAGTTCAACAAGACTTTCCCCAAGTCTTCCCAACGGTTCTACTTGGCACAAACACTAATTAAACACAAAAAACACAACCAAAACAGATGCTAAATAATTTATTTATTACTAAGCAGGAGCAAAAAGCAAGGAATAAAAATAAAATTGGGTTGCCTCCCAACAAGCACTATCGTTTAACGCCCCTAGCTAGGCATAAAAGCGAGGATAGATCTAGGTATTGCCATCTTTGGTAGGCAATTCATAAGTGGCTCTCATGATGGTTTCATATGGTAATTTTATTTTATTTCTTGGAAAGTGTTCCATGCCCTTTTTTAATAGAAATTGAAATCTAATATTCCCTTCCTTCATATCAATAATCGCACCAACCGTTCTAAGGAAAGGTCTACTAAGAATAATAGGGAAATAAGGATTGCAATCTATATCAAGAACAATGAAATCTACGGGCACATAATTCCTATTTGCAACAATAAGAACATAATTAATCCTTTCCATAGGTTTCTTAATAGTAGAATCCGCGAGATGCAAGTTTAGAGAGCAATCATCAAAATTGCGGAAATCTAGCAAATCACACAAAGTTTTGGGAATAGTGGAGACACTAGCACCCAAATCACACAAAGCATAAAACTCATGATCTTTAATTTTAATTTTAATAGTTGGTTCCCACTCATCATAGAGTTTTCTAGGGATAGAAACTTTCAACTCAAGTTTTTCTTCATAAGATTGCATCAAGGCATCAACAATATGTTCGGTGAAGGCTTTATTTTGACTATAAGCATGTGGAGAATTTAGCACGGATTGCAACAAGGAAATGCAATCAATTAAAGAGAAACTTTCATAATTAAATTCCTTGAAATCCAATATAGTGGGTTTAGCAACATCTAGATTTTTATTTCATTCAATCCCACTTTCATCAATTTCATCATAAAGATCTAGATACTCCGAATTTTTAGAACACCTTCTAGGTAAAGGAAGGTCATATTCAGTTTCATCAAGATTAATATTGCAAAACAAAGATTTAATAGGGGACACATCAATAACTTTTAGGTCTTCATCTTGATTTTCATAGGAATTGGAAGAACACGCTTTAATAAAGGCATCTTTGGAAGCACGCATCCTAGCGGTTCTTTCCTTGCACTCATCAATGGAAATTCTCATGGCTTTGAGAGACTCGTTGATATCATGCTTAGGAGGAATAGATCTAATCTTTAAAGAATCAATCTCAAGAGAAATTCTATCAACGTTTCTAGCCAAATTATCAACTTTAAGCAATTTTTCTTCAAGCAAAGCATTAAAATTCTTTTGTGAATTCATAAACTCTTTAATACTATTCTCAAATTCAGAGGGCATCTTATTATAATTTCCATAAGAGTTGTTGTAGGAATTCCCATAATTATTAGAAGGATTACTAGGATATGGCCTAGGATTAAAATTCCCTCTATAAGCGTTGTTACCAAAATTATTCCTACCAACAAAATCCACATCCATAATTCATTGTTATTATTAATCAAAGTAGACAAAGGCATATCATTAGGATCAGAAGAAACACTCTTAGTAGAAAATAATTTCATAAGTTCATCCATCTTTCCACTCAAAACATTGATTTCTTCTATCGCATGCACTTTTTTATTAGAAGATCTTTCAGTATGCCATTGAGAATAATTAACCATAATATTATCTAGGAGTTTGGTAGCATCTCCTAAAGTGATTTCCATAAAAGTGCCTCCCGCGGCAGAATCTAAAAGATTTCTAGAAGCAAATTCAGTCCGGCATAAATTTTTTGTATGATCATCCACAAATTCAAACCATGAGTAGGGCAATTACATATCATTAATTTCATTCTCTCCCAAGCTTGTGCAACATGTTCATGATCAAGTTGCTTAAAATTCATAATATCGTTTCTAAGTGAGATGATCTTAGCGGGAGGGAAATACTTAGAGATAAAAGCATCTTTGCACTTGTTCCAAGAATCAATACTATTCTTAGGCAAAGACGAAAACCAAGCTTTAGCACGATCTCTAAGCGAAAAGGAAATAGCTTCAATTTAACGACATCATTATCGGCATCTTTTTTCTTTTGCATATCACATAAATCAACGAAGCTATTCAGATGAGTAGCGGCATCTTCACTAGGAAGGCCGGTGAATTGATCTTTCATAACAAGATTCAACAAAGAAGTATTAATTTCACAAGATTTAGCATCGGTAAGAGGAGCAATCGGAGTGCTAATAAAATCATTGTTGTTGGTATTGGTGAAGTCACACAATTTAGTATTATCTTGAGCCATCGCGACAAACAAGCAAACTAGCACACGAGCAGACAAAAGCAAACAGGCAAAAGAAGCAAATAGAGAGGGAGGATAGAGAGAGAGGGCGAATAAAACGGCAAGGGTGAAGTGGGGGAGAGGAAAACGAGAGGCAAATGGCAAATAATGTAATGCGAAAGATAGGGATTGTGATGGGTACTTGGTATGTTGACTTTTGCATAGACTCCTCGGCAACGGCGCCAGAAATCCTTCTTGTTACGTCTTGAGCTTGCGTTGGTTTTCCTCCAAGAGGACGGGATGATGCAGCAGAGTAGAATAAGTATTTCCCTCAGTTTTTGAGAACCAAGGTATCAATCCAGTAGGAGGCCACGCTCAAGTCCCTCGTACCTGCACAAAGTGATAGCTACTCGCAACCAACACGATTAGGGGTTGTCAATCCCTTCACGGTCACTTACGAGAGTGAGATCTGATAGATATAATATTTTTGGTATTTTTGGTATAAAGATGCAAAGTAAAAAGTAAAGGCAAAGTAAAAAAAGCAAAGCAAGATTAAAGTGATGGAGATTGATATGATGAGAATAGACCTGGGGGCCATAGGTTTCACTAGTGGCTTCTCTCAAGAGCATAAGTATTCTACGGTGGGTGAACAAATTACTGTTGAGCAATTGACAGAATTGAGCATAGTTATGATAATATCTAGGCATGATCATGTATATAGGCATCATGTCCATGACAAGTAGACCGAAACGATTCTGCATCTACTACTATTACTCCACTCATCGACCGCTATCCAGCATGCATCTAGAGTTTTAAGTTAAAAACAGAGTAACGCCTTAAGCAAGATGACATGATGTAGAGAGATAAATTCATGCAATATGAAATAAACCCCATCTTGTTATCCTCGATGGCAACGATGCAATACGTGCCTTGCTGCCCCTTCTATCACTGGGAAAGGACACCGCAAGATCGAACCCAAAGCTAAGCACTTCTCCCATGGCAAGAACAACCAATCTAGTTGGCCAAACCAAACGGATAATTCGAAGAGACTTGCAAAGATAACCAATCATACATAAAAGAATTCAGAGAAGATTCAAATATTATTCATAGATAGACTTGATCATAAACCCACAATTCATCGGTCTCAACAAACGCACCGCAAAAAGAAGATTACATTGAATAGATCTCCACAAGAGAGGGGGAGAACTTTGTATTGAGATCCAAAAAGAGAGAAGAAGCCATCTAGCTACTAACTATGGACCTGAAGGTCTGAGGTAAACTACTCACACTTCATCGGAGAGGCTATAATGATGTAGAAGCCCTCTGTGATGACGGCCCTCTTCTGGCGGAGCTCCAGAACAGGCCCCAAGATGGGATCTCGTGGATACAGAAAGTTGCAGCGGTGGAATTAGGTTTTTGGCTCCTGTTTTGATCGTTTGGGGGTATGTAGGTATATATAGGAGGAAGGAGTGCATCGGAGGAGCACCGAGGGGCCCACGAGGTAGGGGGCGCGCCCTAGGGGGGCGCCCCCCACCCTCGTGACCTCCTCTTTGACTCCTTGGAGTAGGGTCCAAGTCTCCTGGATCATGTTCGGTGAGAAAATCACGTTCCCAAAGATTTTTTTTCCGTTTGGACTCCGTTTGATATTCCGTTTCTTCGAAACACTGAAATAGGCAAAAAAAATAGCAATTCTGGGCTGGGCCTCCGGTTAATATGTTAGTCCCAAAAATAATATAAAAGTGGAAAATAAAGCCCAATATAGTCCAAAACAGTAGATAATATAGCATGGAGCAATCAAAAATTATAGATACGTTGGAGACGTATCATGCATCAAGGATATAATTCTTCTGTGCAGCAATGAGGATAATCCTCAGATCATGGACCCAAAATGCTTCATTGCTACCATCATCTTTCAACTTAGTTTTCTCTAGGAACATATCAGAAATAGGGGAGCTATGTCGCGAGCTATTAATCTACAACATAGATATGCAAAACTATTAAGACTAAGTTCATGATAAATTAAGTTCAATTAATCAAATTACTAATGAACTCCCACTTAAATAAACATCCCTCAAGTTATCTAAGTGATACATGATCCAAATCAACTAACCCATGTCCGATCATCACGTGAGATGGGGTAGTCATCAATGTTGAACATCTCTATGTTGATCATATCTACTATATGACTCACGTTCGACCTTTCGGTCTCCAGTGTTCTGAGACCATGTCTACATGCTAGGCTCGTCAAGTTTAACCCAAGTATTCTGCATGTGCAAAACTGTCTTACATCCGTTGCATGTGAACAAGAGTCTATCACACCCGATCATCAGGAGGTGCTTCGAAACGACGAACTTTGGTAACGGTGCATACTCGGGGAGAACACTTTTATCTTGAAGTTTAGTGAAGGGATCATCTTATAATGCTACCGCCGTTATAAGCAAAATAAGATGCATAAAGGATAAACATCACATGCAATCAAAATATGTGACATGATATGGCCATCATCATCTTGTGCTTTTGATCTCCATCTCCAAAGCATCATCATGATCTCCATCGTCATCGTCTCGACACCTTGATCTCCATCGTTGCGTTGGGGTCGTCTCACCAACTATTGCTTCTACAACTATTGCTAACGCATACCGATAAAGTAAAGCAATTACATGGCGCTTGCATTTCATACAATAAAGAGACAACCCAAAGGCTCCTATCGGTTGTCGATATTACAAAACATGATCATCCCATACAATAATGTATATTGCATCACGTCTTGACCATATCACATCACAACATTGATAACCCACAAGTATATGGGATCGCAACAATTTTCGAGGGTAGAGTATTCAACCCAAATTTATATATTTGACACAAGGGGAGCCAAAGAATATTTGTAAGTATTAGCAGCTGAGTTGTCAATTCAACCACACCTGGAGATTAATTATCTGCAGCAAAGTGATCAGTAGAAAAGTAGTTTGATAGTTTTGATAATAGTAGCAACAACAATGGTAACGGTAATAGTAATAGCAGTAGTTTTGTAACAAGTGCAACAGTAACGATAGCAGTGGTAACTTAGCAAGAACAATATAAGATAAATTCATAGGCATTGGATCGGTAATTTGTTGGATGATATTCATCATGTGATAGTCATAACCTAGGGCGATGCGACACTAACTCCAGTTCATAAATATATTCTAGGCATGTATTCCATAAATAGTCATACGTTCTTATGGGAAGAACTTGCATGACATCTTTTATCCTACCCTCCCGTGGCAGCGGGGTCCAATTGGAAAATAAGGGATATTAAGGCATCCTTTTATAGAGAACTGGAACAAAGCATTAACACACGGTCAATACATGAACTCCTCGAACTACGATCATCATCGGGAGTGGTCCCGACTATTGCCACTCCGGGGTTGCCGGATCATAACACGTAGTAGGTGACTATAACTTGCAAGATCGGATCTAGAACATGGATATAATTGTGATAAAATAAACGATGAAATCATGGCACACGGGCCCAAAGTGACAAGCATTAAGCATGGCAAAGTCATAGCAACATCAATCTCAGAACATAGTGGATACTAGGGATCAAGCCCTAACAAAACTAACTAGATTAGATGATGAATCTCATCCAACTCCTCACCGACCAGCAAGCCTACGAAGGAATTACTCACTCCCGGTGGAGAGCATCATGGAATTGGTGATGGAGAAGGGTTGGTGATGACGAAGAACGAAGATCACCCTCTCCGAAGCCCCAAACGAACTCCAGATTTGGCCTCCCAATGAAGAACAGGAGGTGACGATAGCTCTGTCTCGTGGATCGCGATAATTCTTTCTTCCTGATTTTTCTCTCCGAAAATAGGATTTTATAGCGTCGGTTTTAGGGTATGTGGGGCCACCAGGTGGGGACAACCCACCTGGGTGCGCCCGGGGGGCAGGCGCGCCCTGGTGGGTTGTCCCCACCCAAGTGCCCCCCCCCTCGGGTGGCTCTTGGCTCCAGAAATTCTCTTTTATTGTATAAAAATTCCTCACAAAGTTTCGTTCCATTCCGAGAACTTTTATTTCTACACAAAAACAACATCATGATAGTTCTGCTAAAAACAATGTCAGTCTGGGGTTAGTTTCATTGAAATCATGCAAATTAGAGTCCAAAACAAGAGGAAAAGTGTTAGGAAAAGTAGATACGTTGGAGACGTATCAAACATGCCCTGCAAAAACAAGTTAGACGTCCTCTACTTTGTTGTTGAAAGTTTTACGTGGCTGCTACGGGCTTCTAGCAAGAATAGTTCTTACCTATGGCAAAAACCACAACGATGATTTATCAAGTTTGCTATTTTAACCTTCTTCAAGGATCGGCCGTAGTCAAATTCAATTCAACTAAAGTAGGAGAAACAGACACCCGCCAGCCACCTTTAAGCAAAACAAGTTGCATGTCTGTCGGAGGAACCAGTCTCATGTGCATGGACATGTAAGGTTGGTCCGGGCCACTTCATCCCACAATACCGCCAAATCAGAATAAGACGTTGGTGGTAAGCAGTATGACTATCACCGCCCACAACTCTTTGTGTTCTACTCGTGCATATCATCTACGCATAGACCTGGCTCGGATGCCACTGTTGGGAAATGTTGCATGGAAAACAAAAAAATTCTACGCACATGCAAGATCTATCCATGGAGACGCATAGCAACGAGAGTGGAGAGTGTGTCTACGTACCCTCGTAGACCGTAAGTGGAAGCGTTTAGTAACGCGATTGATGTAGTCGAACTTCTTCGTGATCCAATCGATCGAGTACCGAATGTATGGCACCTTCGCGTTCAACACACGTTCAGCTCGATGATGTCCTCGCCTTCTTGATCCAGCAAGACGGGCGAAGTAGTGGATGAGTTCCGGTAGCACGACGGCATGGTGACGGTGACGGTGATGCTATCTTCGCAGGGCTTCGTCTAATAAGCACTATAAAAATATGACCGAGAGTGTAAACGGTGGAGGGGGGCGCCGCACAGGGCTAAGCAATTGTCTTGGTTATGTGTGGCGCCCCCTCCCACACATATATAGGTGGGGGAGAGGCGAGAGGCCAAGGGGCGCCCCAAGTAGGGCCGAATCCTACTTGGGCTCCTGCCCTTGCCCCCCCCCCCTTCCATATTTGCTGGAGGGGAAAAGGGAAACGGCGGAGAGGGAGGGAAGGGGGAGGGCGAATCCCCCCTTTCCTTTCTCCCACTTGGCCGGCTGCCATAGGGGGTGTGCCAGCCCCTTGTGGGCTGGTGTGCTTCCCTCTAATGGCCCAATAGGCCCATTACCCTCCGGGGGTGTCCGGTACCCCCTCCGGTATTCCGATGACTACCTGGTACACTCTGAAACACTTCCAGTGTTCGAATACCATCATCCTATATATCAATCTTTACCTACAGACCATTCCGGAGCTCCTCGTCATGTCTGTGATCTCATCCAGGACTCCGAACAACATTCGGTCACCAAATCATATAATTCATATAACACTACATCGTCAACGAACGTTAAGCATGCGGACCCTATGGGTTCGAGAATTATGTAGACATGACCGAGACACCTCTCCGGTAAATAACCAATAGCAGAACCTAGATGTCCATATTGTCTCCTACATATTCTACGAAGATCTTTATCGGTCGAACCGTATGACAACATACGTAATTCCCTTTGTCCATCGGTATGTTACTTGCCCGAGATTCGATCATCGATATCTTCATACCTAGTTCAATATCGTTACCCGCAAGTCTATTTACTCGTTCCGTAATACATAATCTTGCAAGTAACTTCTTAGTCACTATGCTTGCAAGGCTTCTTATGAAGTGTATTACCGAGAGGGCCCGGTGATACCTCTCCGATATTCGGAGTGACAAATCCTAATCTCAATCTATGCCAAGTCAACAAACACCTTCGGAGATACCTGTAGAGCATCATTATGATCATCCAGTTACGTTGTGACGTTTTATAGCACACAAGGTATTCCTTCGATATCCAGGAGTTGCATAATCTCATAGTCGAAGGAATATGTATTTGACATTAAGAAAGCAATAGCAATAAAACTGAATGATCAATATGCTAAGCTAACGGATGGGTCATGTCCATCACATCATTCTCCTAATGATGTAATCCCGTTATCAAATGACAACACATGTCCATGGTTAGAAAACCTTAACCATCTTTGATCAACGAGCTAGTCTAGTAGAGGCTTACTAGGGATACGGTATTTCATTTATGTATCCACACGTGTATTTAAGTTTCCGATCAATACAATTCTAGTATGAATAATAAACCTTTATCATGAATAAAGAAATATAAAATAACAACTTTATTATTGCCTCTAGGGCATATTTCCTTCAACCACACCACTTGGTTTTTTAGCAGGGCTGGACGTAGTACTCTTAAGATCATCATCGTCCGGATTGTGCTCCCTTTGCATAAGTACCTCGGCCACCCACCCGCGCATGTACCAGGAAACACCAAGTCTCCTCTTTTGCCCCTACCACTTTGGAGGTACTCTTCCCTATAGTATTAAGCGGCGACCAGAGTAGGAGGTAGATGATGCCGCTTGCTGCATGTACTCCATTGTCGTGCTCTTTAGCGACGTGGCTAACCAGGCCACAAACACCACAGAACACGAGCATCTCTTCATACTCAAAGTCAAAATAAACCTTCTTCTTCCTCAAGGTTAGACTAGCACATCGTATCAAAGGTTTACGTACATCCAATGACTCGCACCAGGATCCCACCTCCCTGTCCTTTCACTGACCGCCCGTCCACAAATTCCACCACGCCCGCTTTCTTTGCCAACTGTGACGCGACGCTCCTGATGCGAATCTTTTTCCTTTAATCCCATGCCTGATATGTGAACAAGTTTGTATCTTCCGGTTCGGACCAGCCATCATAGCTAGCCAACAACATTGGACAATTACGGAATAACCACAGACATGGCACATCACACGCTCCCAGTCTGCCAAACAATTCTATGAATCTTGGCCAGTGCCATAAAGTTTGCATCCTTCTCCAGTTCTTCGATATCCTCCTCTAGAATGATGTCCTCCTCTTCATCCTCGTGAAGGTTTAGGTATTTGAATTTTTTTCCCCGGGTCTCCGTCTTGAGTTGTAGAACCATCGTGTGCTGAAGACCTAGCCTCTCCCTCCTTCCAAATTTCCCCGGACACGCCCTGCGGGCTATCGCCAAGAACGGCTCGACTCTTGCCAGCGCCCCCGCCAACATCCGAGGTTGCTGAATTTTCACTCACCATATTCCAACGCCGCCTCGTTCACGTGAACCATGACCAGCGCTGGTCTCCTTCTTGATGCTTGAACTCTCCTAGATGGAACCGGACGAAGCAGGTGATCCGATCTAGGGGAGGAGTTGACGAAGCCGAGTCGTCGGGTTAATCGCCCAGGAACCTAAACATTGGCCTAGACTCAATGGAAAAAATTCCTTTAAAAGCTCTTTGGTTTGTAGGAATGAAATCCTATTCCTATGGAGGAATTCTTTCTATCTTTCACATTTTATAGGAAAATAAACATTGGTCTAGATTCAAAGAAAAAAATCATATGATGTGAATCAAAGGGCATCTCATTTCCTATTTCTCCTATTAGAATTTGAGATACATGTCATCTCAATTTTTATGACTTTACTATTCCTACGATTTTTCTACCCTATGAACCAAAGGAAGCCTAAACATGTGTGGGTTGCTTTTTGGTTTTAACTATTTTTGTTATGTCGGTCCTTACGTGATTTGTATTTTGATCTTTAGATTTTTACGTGACTTGTATTTTGATCTTTATGATATGAATGTGCGCGTATTACCATGAAAAAGAAACATGTCTCATCAATTTTGTTTGACGTTTGGTGTATAAGCAGTTCTTATAAAACCCGAGAGAGTAGTCAGAACTGCTAAGAAGGCTTGGCGATATTAATTATTGTTAGAGTTGGCAAGAAAACTTCGCACTAGCTAAGCCGAATCTTTGTGCAGAGATTAGCACTTACCGCATTCTTAAAAAAGGCATCAGCATTAGCATGTAGTACTACTGCTGCTAACAATAATATCAGCAAGCCTAACCACTACTTTGAAAGCGCAAGGTCGAGCCCAACTTGGCGCCGTGCAACGAGCGGAGACGGGAGGACGCGGAGTAGATTATTGCGGGTTTGAATCTGACAGCGTCCGATCGCCGTTTTTTTCTTCTTCCTTTCACCTTTTTTCTGTGGCGAACATCGTACAAAATCGATATCCCCAAGATCCTGCTCCCCGCCTCCCGGATTTGCCGGATCCCCTGCGAACGAGCCGCGTGTGGCTGTCCTCCTCTCCGTCGAGGTCCGGCAATTATTGGCTAGTCGCTGGTCAGCTCTGATGGCTGCGTGCCGGTTTTCGACGGATCATTTGTGTTCACTCGTAATTTAGGCTGGTCATATTGGGAGTAATATAGGTAGTAACATAGATGCCACATAAGCAAAAATGGTGATGTGGCAAGTAGTTAATGAGGAGAGAGGCAAATAGAGTAACATAATATGTTACCATCACATAGCGGTTTCCAATGCATAATGAGTCTACAAAGTAATAAATGAAGGCAACTATGTTACCACACCTATGACACTACCCACTATGAAGGTAGTAACATAGACTGGTAACATATGTATGTTACTAGTCTAAGTTACTCCCCACTATGACCAGCCTTAGACTGATCGTCAGAGACACATGTTGGCTGGCTATACTTTCTAGCTAGCTGCTTGAGCTAAGCGTCTTTATTACAGTTGAGATGTATAGTTGTAGAGACGAGTGCGTGACTGTTCAGTACTATCTGCATTTTCACCTTGTTATTGGAGTACTGCAGGCACGGTGTGTTCGAAATCATCTGTACACCTGTTTTTACCCGTTTTCAAAAAAGGAAAAACATCTGTATACCTGCAGCGGCATCGACCGCATGTACATTAGTCAAGCTGAAGAGCATAAAGATCACCGGAAAAATTGACTGACCTCATTTAACTGTCAAGTACGTGTTGAGCTGTTCCAGTAGCATGATTACAAACAAGTACTACTACTAGTACTGCTACACAGATGGAATCCAGGAAAGAGATAACTACAGAGAACCCAGAGGTTTACACATGGAGGCCGGGACCTCACACGACTATCTGTCTGTCGCCCACCCAGCCACCCAGGCAACGCTTCCCGGCACACCCACACAGCCGGCTGGCCGCAGAGGATCCCTGGCCCTCGCACCGGAGGACCACAAGCAAACGCTATCCGCCATCCACTTGTGGACGGTTGGCCCCACCAGGGAGGACAGGCAGGCGCCCATCTCCGCCGTCCGTTCGCCCCCTCCGCGCCTTTCCCCCGACACGTGGATCTCCGCGCCGGTACGTCGCCGTCGCCCCCACCCGGGGGTGACGTGTCCGCCCACCGTAGACCCCGCGACAACACCCCACCTGCGCGCTTACCTCACCGCAGAATCACCCACGCGCCTCGTACCGCACCCGTGGCGCCGACAGCCGGGCCCAGGCAACGCCTGGCCCCGCGTGTCACCCGCCGCGGGCGGGTCTCGAGGGATGGAAAGGGAGAGCGGCGCGCGCGACGGCAAAGCTGGCCTGCGTGTGGGGCGGTGAGCTGTCGTGGGGCCCGCGGGGAGGGAGGGAGGCCGCACGTGGCGCGCGATGCGGCGGCCTCACGCACACGTACCCGTACCGCCCGCCCGCCCGCGGGCTTTAAAAGCGGACGGGTGCGGGGGGGGGGCGACGTGTCGCTGCGGCGTAGGCCCTCGGGGGTGGGACCCGCGGGGCGCGGCAAGTTGCAGCGGCTGTTTGTTGGGTGCCAGTTGCTGCCTGCTGGGTGCCCCTACAGGGTCGCGGAGAGCTACCCTCTTCGCGTGGGGCCTCCAGCCGAGCCGAGGAGAGCCGGCTCGGGGATGCCTTTTGTTCTGGGCGTGGCTCGGCTTGGCGGCTTCGAGCTGGGAGGAACGAACGAGGTTACTGGATTGGCGCCGTGTTCCTTTTAACGGAGTATGTTAATGCACTTGATTGGTGCCGTAGGAAATACGTACTAGTACCTGGTACCGTGGGGCTCTTGTCTGTGGCATGAATGGTTCACGCACAAATTCATGGATTTTCAGATAACGTCGTGCCGGTTCATGCTAAACTTGATAGACATATAGTACTATCGAAACATAAAATTCTTGAATTTTCCAAGATACATCAATAAAATTATCATGAGATAAGAGCCATTCTTGCTTTGCTCCAAAATGTGCTTTTTAACAAGTGACATTGCAGTACATATTAGTACATTGCAGTACAACTGAAAAGCAAAATTAACTCAGTCCAAATATTCTGTAAAAAAAAACTTGACGCAAGAAGAAGATTGCAATGTGATCCGTAGTCATCGACAAGGCTACCACAACATACCGATCTCAACCATCGCCGGAGACAGAACCACTTGGATGGGAGGCTCGCCGTCGCTCCATCGCCAACATAAGCTACACGAAGAAACGAACGACTCTGCCTTCCTTTCGGCATTTTGGCCATAGGAAAAGAGTCGCCATTCAGCCAGAAAAGTCATACAACGAAAAACACCGCTCATAAGAAGCACATGATAGAGCAACGACATGTGCTTTTGATCAGACGTCGGAGACCCATCTACGACGTGACGATTGACTCCAGGAAGATGGAAACAAGTGCACCTTGGCCTGCTCGACGACTGAAGAAACACGGAACAAACGTCTCCAAAATCGCCAGTTCCCATTGAAAGTGCAGTCATGCACATAATCATGTTTTGATCTTGATAACAATATACATACATGGGACTAGTTATGTTTGCTAAGTGTAGGGATCATGGACCCACCAATATATATGTAGCATGGTGTAAACGAGGAAATACCATAGCTTGTTCTGTTAATCATGAGTTATAGAAATTCCGCACTATTAAGAGGGAACCAGAGGGGTTTATTAAAGATTTGCTCAAGTCAATATCTTTCCTTGCACATCCTACACATACGTAACCCCAAAAATATCTTAGCCAAAACCCAACCACCAAAATGGCCATCCTCAACTCAACAATCGAATCGTCTGGGTTGCTACCCGAATCATTTGGACTACGTCCCGGATCATTCGGCTAGACCCCAAGGAGCAATAGAAGGTTTGCTCTTAACCCGGATTGTCTAGGCATCTCCTTGGATCATCCAACCTTTGCCCGGATGGCTAATAAGAGAACACATCTGTCTGGGCTCGCCTAGAAGTTCTGGACTCGGTCCCAGGCATCCGGCCAGCCCGTGATCCACCACAGTATGGTTTGCGTGAAACCCAATGGTTCGAGTACCTTCTCAGATGTCCGGGCTTCCCCCGGATGTCCTTCCAGGACAAACACACGGGGAGCAATGTTGTCCGACTATTAGCTCAACTGTCAGAAGTTGACTTAGTCAGACCATCTGAATCCCTAGCTAGATCATCCGGATTCCTATCTGGACATTCAGGCTCCTAACTTAAGCAAATCAAACATCTCCTTTCTCATGAAGCTATGTATACCCCTCTACCACATCGGTAGAGGGTTGAACACTACACTCTATAATTCATCCCGAAGAACACAAAGTGCTCGATCCCACTCACTCTCTCCCACAATCAATCTTAGATCCTGAAGAGATTTGTGATAGTTCTTGAGAGGAATTCCACCAGGTGATAGATCCACTCTCTCTCTCTCTCTCTCTCTCTCCCAAAGCAAATCATAATTTGAGCAAGCCTTGAGCATTTCCCCCTTGGTCTTGTTACTCTTGGAGATTGGATATCCTAGGCGATAGGAGTTCTTCGCAAAGGAATTGTGATTACCTCAAGAAAGTTTGTGAAGGTTTGGAGGCCGCCTCATGGTCTACACACTAGCGGTTGAGAATCGCCTTCGTGGTGATATCTCGAGGAGAATAGGGTGAATCTTCATGGTGTAGGTGTGCCTTTGTTGTAACACCCGCCCTTTCAACGGTGACTTGTTTCCCTCCAAGAAAGTGAACACCGGGATACATCCTCGTCTTCGAAGTTTGGTTATCCTTAACCCCAGCTCTTTACTTGTGGTTTATTTTGTCTCCTTGTCTTGACTTGCTATATCATATTATGGTTGTTCGTCTTCACAGTTGTTGTTGAGTATATTGCGGCACTAGAATTACCTTTGCAATAGTTAGGCTAACTTTCATATTCTGCATAATTGCCCAAAATTGCTAAGTAGTGATTAAAAATTTATAATTGTACCTATTCACCCTCTCTAGGTCCATTTCAATCCTTTCACTCATCGTCTCATGATCTTATTTGAAGAGCCAGCGGCAGATCAACCATTGGGTGTCTCCTTTCTTCATCGAAGCCATGCTTGGGGAGTGAACTCAGTCCACCAGCCGATGCTCGTTTGCGCCGACGGAGAGCTCACATATGACATCACCCCAAACATGACAATCATGAGCTCTTTTCCCTCTTATGCCTCGACGAACAACACCGCCAACAAAGAGAGGGGATGGGTCGGGTGGATCTTGTAGAGGGCTCTCAAATTTGAGTGGTGGGGGAGAGAAAAACCCGAGCAAGTTTACTCTCCAAAATATGTTCCATGAGTCCATTCTACCATCACTTTGCTTTAGAGAAATGTATCGCCAAGAGCGAGAAATTATAGTACCATTTTTGGTACCCAGCGAGCTCTATGTATATCGGGCTGTTTTTTAATATTTAATCATTGACCATTTTGGATAAAAATCTCTTACTACTTCTCTACTCCCTCCGTTCTAAAATAGACAACTCAACTTTATACTAATTTTAATATAAAAATAATATAAAATTAGGTCATCTATTTTAAAATGAAGGGAGTACTTTCGAGTAAAGTGTATATGCCGTTTAAACCTTTCTCACGCGTGCATGAATTATTTATAGGACCGGTCTAGCGAGCGGCCGGCTCCTCGCTACACTTTGCGAGCGGCCGGCCTAAAATTGCAAGTTTTGGTCCCTAATAATCTATAAATAGTAATTACTTAGTATGTGTCTTTTTTGTCAGTTAGTGGATGTTTTCGTTATCATTAAATGCGTATAGCAAATGCGTACAGACTAGTATGTGAAACACATTTATTTTTGCCTCTTAAATCTTTAAAAAGTCATATCTTTTAAACCACACGTTGGAAGTCAGATCCGTTTTCACCTTTGGATTCATCGTGACGAGATCTTCGAAACTAGATCCCGCGTGGGTATGTTTTGATGAATTTTTTTGATGCCAACTTTGGTGCTATATGGTGCAACTAAAGTACTGCATTGTGCAACTAGAATACATTGCCGCGTCAACTGAGTATATGTGTGTGTAATTAGTCCTGCCAACTAAATATCAATGCGTGTGCAACTAGTGTCCTGCCAACTAAACATCAATGTGTATGCAACTAAGTATATGTGTGTGCAATTAGTATTCCTGCCAACTAATCATCAATGTGTATGCAACTGGACTATATTACAAGCCAACTAAGCATATGTGTGTGCAATTAGTATTCCTGCCAACTAAACATCAATGCGTGTGCAACTTGAATACGTTACAAGCCAACTAAACATCAATGTGTGTGCAACTAGACTACATTACAAGTTATGACAATTCATATGCGACTATGCGGATCAGATTGTACAACTCTGTGGCCATGTATGTGCCAACTAGAACTACTATGTGTTCAATTACAACTACTGTGGATGCAGCTCCAAAAAACTGGGTTTGAAAAAATTGCACCATGCAGTACTAAACTTGCACAAAGCAGTACTGAAGTTGCACAATATAGCGTTAAAGTTGGCATCAAAAAAATTTCGTCGAAACATACTCATGGGGGATCTAGTTTTAAAGATCTCATCGCAAAAAATTCAACAGTGAAGACGGATCTGAATTCCGGCGCGCGGTTTGAAAGATATGGCTTTTTAAAAATTTGGAAAACCAAAATAATTGTACGTGAAGCTGTTTGTTTCAAATTGGACTAACCAGTGTAAACACATTAAATACAAATAACAACATGCACTAACAGACAAAAATACAACTCATGCATGGTAAAAAAGTTCGGCCGCTCGTTTTCTTCAATTAGCGCACGGCCACTTTTTAAATTTTAGGTTATTTATAACCACCAACATTTACCGGAGGTGCGTATATAGATACAATCATACAAACAGTAGGAAGTAGAAAAAGGCAGAAGTAGTATTCCGGAGTGACACCGCACGGGGAGCCGTGCCCTGAGAACCGGAAGCCCGAAACGTGTCAGGCAGACGCCCCTACGCGGCCTCGACACGTCACACATCCCCAAGTACCATCACTACCAACCGCGGCCCCAGCCGAGCCGCGCCGAGCCGCGCGCCGCCCGATACCGGCTGGGCTTGTCGGGGTCCAACACGTGTACCCGCTGTCCGACACGTGGCCGGCCTCCATGCGCTCGTAGTCCCATCCAACTAGCTCCCCCCTGTTCCCGTCTCCAAACAATTTCGGTTTAATGGAGGGAGCAGTCTAACAACGAAGGAGATTAGAGCGACACGCAGGCCTCCTTCTCTTCTCCTCTCCTCTCCTCTCCATTCCCATCCTCCACCCCCCCCCCCCTCTCCCTCTCCCGCTCGCTCGAGGATCCCACGCGCGTCGGAGGGATCTGATTGCCGCCGATTCTACTGGCTCTGCTTGCCCGGCGCTCGTCGATTGTTTGTTCCTCCCTGGGCGCTGTGATGTTCTTCCCTCTGGGTTTGGAGACCGAGAATTGCCCCGCGCGGGACGGATTCGCGGCAATGGCGAGGCGTTCCTGAGAATTTGGCCGTCCTTGGAGCTTCGGGGGAGGAGGGATTGGCGTGTGCTTCGCGGCGGGGAATTGCTTGCTCTCTCTCTCTGCCGGACGGACATGGCGTCGAGGGACTTCTTGGGCAGGTTCGGCGGGGAGAAGGGGGCGGCGTCGGACAAGGCGGGGGGCGGCGCCGGCGAGGCGGACGAGGTGGTCGAGCTCAGCCTCGGCCTGTCCCTGGGCGGCTGCTTCGGCGCCAACTCCGGCCGGGACGCCAAGAAGCCGCGGCTGGTGCGCTCCTCCTCCCTCGCCGCCATGTGCTCGCTCCCGGGCACCAGCGACGACCTCGCCGCCGCGACGCCCCCGCCGGCGCCGCTGATGCGCACCAGCTCGCTCCCCACCGAGACCGAGGAGGAGCGGTGGCGCCGGCGCGAGATGCAGAGCCTCAAGCGCCTCCAGGCCAAGCGCAAGCGCCTCGAGCGCCGCACCTCCATGAACTCCGGCAAGTCCGGCGGCAGCAGCAGCCGGGACGACGCCCAGGAGCCGCTCTACCCCAGCGCGTTCCAGCTCCGCCGCTCCGTCGTCGACCAGGGGAACCCCTCCTCAAGCATGCCCGAGCAAGGTATGCACATGCTTTCACCAACTATTCGCTACAATCAGCTTGCAATTCCCACTGTTCTATTGCGCTTCCTTGCTCGAATTATTCATCCAGCTGCCTGTTAAGCTCTCGGCGATCCATGCAGGTCGGTGTCATGCCGAGCTCACCGTAGTTCTTTCGGTAGGAGATGCATGGGCAGAGGGGGGATCTAAAAAGTCGAGTGTTCTTTGCCATGGATCTTGCTTTGGTATTGTGATTTACCGGGATCGATTCGTTAGAACGCTAGCTCAGCCGATGCTTTTCTTTTTCGCCAAATTCGTTAGAAATGGGGAATTCTTTTCTGCACAACCTGATGATGCTTCCACGTACGCATGGGATTTGTTGTGTTCTTTTCGGGGCGTTTGTTTTGGGTGATGTCATTTCTGGGATTATTTCGAGCCGTGCTGTTGCTCCTAGGGTCTGGAGAGATGCCTTCTACGGCATGTTTCTAAGCAGCTTCTAAGCTTTTAGTCACTACTAGTCAGTAGTTACGTAGCGTCAGAGTCTGATTATTGAGGCTAATCACTATCCGAGCAGCTGCTAAACATATATGATTTGAATTGTCTACCTGAAAAACTGGAAAGCACTGACGATTAGTAAACGGAAAAGAGCACATTGGGATATGAATCTTTATTGACATGTTGGAATATGAAAATGTGACATCTCCTCCTCCTCTGCATTGGTGCAGGTAGCGGTGATGGCGCTGAGGTGAAGAGCACATCGAGCATGGAGATATCTTCCGATAATAATAACAATGCCAGCAACCAGAACAAATCCCTCCCGCCGCCGGCACCATCTCCGGCGGCCGGGAAGCTGCCGAACGGCATCGTCAAGGAGCAACCGCCGTTGCGGACCCTCCGGTCGCTGACGATGCGCACGACGAGCACCGGCGACCTGCGGAAGAGCATGATGGAGGACATGCCGATGGTCTCGTCCAAGGTGGACGGCCCCAACGGCAAGAAGATCGACGGCTTCCTGTACAAGTACAGGAAAGGGGAGGAGGTGAGGATAGTGTGCGTTTGCCACGGCAACTTCCTCACGCCGGCGGAGTTCGTGAAGCACGCCGGCGGCGGCGACGTCACGAACCCGCTCAGGCACATCGTCGTCAACCCCTCGCCGTCGGTCTTCTTGTAATGCCGCCGGAATGTACCTAGGGGGAGAGACGCTCTTTTCCTCTCTTTCCTTTTTTACTCTGAATTTTTAGCTATCATTACAGTGTATTATGTTTAGCGGCCTGCCTGAGGTGTTTACTGTAAGTTAAGGGAGTGAACTAATTTGAGAGAATTATCAGCTTCACAGTGTCCACAATGGATATGCTGCTTCAGTCGATGCGCGTGGCCTCGCACTAACTGTAAATGTGTAAGGTTTAGGAGAAGTCGATTTTGCCATGTTCAGTTACCGCTTACTCTGAACGCGTATCAACTCCAACGCCATCAGGTTTCACATATTCGGAAGCTATTGCGCTTTGGAGATCCCGGCCAAGTTGGTATAACTGGTTGGTAACGAAGAGTTTAAATGAATATGTTGTGGTTTGCAAGGAACAAAAATGTACAGTACTGTAGAAATCTCCAATATTTCTCTATTCAATGACTTCTTTTCAAGAGCTTGGACCTAGATCCACCCACAGTTCCTCTCTTTCTCCTCTTCATTTAGACCATGACGATGGCCATGAGAAGGAGGCACCAATGAGAATTGTGGTGATTCATATGTCGGTTCCTTCCTACTTGAACCATTGCATGGCTTGGATTCGTTCGCCTATGCTCCCTTCCCCCCTTCCTCATGTCTTCACAAACAAACTCCTTGTAATCTACTGCGTTTTGGGGATCTCGACCAAATTGGTATAGCTGGTAAATGGTAATGAAGAGTTTCCATGTATTTATGTTGTGCTTTGCAAGGAAAAAATGCACAATAGTAGCAATCTGTCATTTGATTTGTGCTCTCTCTTCTTCCTTATGCTCCTCTGTCGCTTCCTTCCCATTCTTGTCCTCGACCGTAGAGGGGCAGAGTGGGTTTTCTCCTTGGGGGACTAATGTGTTTGCGAGTATACACAAGAAGTAAGTTTCTCAGGAGTTAAGAGAAGTATGCTGGAGTGATAGAGGAGATTATTATTCGTGTGGGAGATGACCCCTAAAATTGAATCGAAGAGCAATTGTTTCGTTGAGTCGTAAGAGGAACAATTGACTGTTGCGAGAAGAATAAAGTCAGTGAATACATAGTTGTTTTCTAGTTTCATTTTTCTCTATTTAGTCAGAGGGCAAACCGTACTATTAGGAGGGTGGGATCCAAATGCAGTTGAGGTTTAGGTCTTCGATGTGTGCTCAATCATAAAACTATTTCTCCAAGTGAAGACAAGAGAAATCTCTTCATGCAGAGCAATTTTTCTCTGAGTCTGAGACAAAGTTCTTCGGGACTTAGAGAAAAAAATCACAAACCGTTGAATCGGCTAGACTTGTTCCTAAAGTAAGTTATTGCGTGAGTTTGAAATCCATCCATAATGCCACATGTCGATTGGCCATTAGGTGTCACGTGTCCCTATTGGTCATTTCACACCTCGGGATTGCTCCAAAATAAATAGCCGCCCACCCCATCCTGCAACAGTTGGTTGCGTTGTTTGATTTGACAAGAGTTTGTCTGAGCAACCCACTCTACGAGAAAATTGAGCAAATCCTAGAGAGAAAACCCTAGAGCCAAAAATATGTGAAGTGATTGAACATTGTGAATAACTAGATTGAAAAGAAGCTTGTGCCTATTACTCTTTTGGAGTGCACATCCACTAGACGGTTAGGCATCGGTCCGAGCAACCAAGAGTCATTGTGGTTTTCCAAGGACAAGTCTGTGAAAGTTTGGAGATTGCCTTGAAGAATCTACCGAGAGTAAATCAATCTGAGTTTGAGGAACTTCAGGTCAAGGATAATAGGATGGATAGAGATTTTCTCTCGTGTTGAATCATAAGTCCATCCAACCAGAAGTAGCACTTTGGTAGAAGTGTGAACTGGTCGAACAAATCACTTGTCACCATCGAGCACCACTGATTTTGTCTCTACTTGCATTACTTTTAGTATTTTTCCTCTCTTTGTATTATCCTCTGCCCCGAGTTTCCCCTCGGTGCTCAGTTCTTCGCAACTTATATGCATTCATCTCTGTGAGGTTCATCATGTTTACTCTAGAGTTATATCTTGCAGCTCCCGTATGCTTGTATGTTAGCTAGTTGTCATTTTACTCTAGTAAAATATGTCTCTATCATCACTACTGATAGTTTTATCTCTGCAGTTCTGCCTAGTTTCCTCACCAAGTCTGTTAATACTGTAATTTAATCTCTGCATTGTTTCTGCCTTACAGTAATTATTCCGTTGTGCTTCCTCGAGAGAATTCATTTCTTCTGAATATTTTTAAAAATCTCCTACTCATCCCCCCTCGAGTCAATTTCTGGCCCTGCAGTAAGCTTATAGTAGGATCAGATATCGACCAGAAGGGGGGTTGAATGGGAGATTCAACAAATACATTGAAAAAACAAGTTTTTAGAAGTAAAACAGTGTATGGAGAACAACTACCGAGCATAATAGAGAGTAGGCAAAAACTGGACAGGGAGATAACTTAGAGAAACAACTAGAAAAATAGAGGTAAATCTAAGTAGTTGTACACACGAGGGTAAAGATAACATAGGCATCAAAATGACTAAGTTCTCATAAATGTCTCCGCAGCATTCATAGAGAAAACACCACAGAAAGTTCGCCCGAGTGCGCCCGCGGCCCATGCGTGATGGACCCCTGAGGAAATCGGCATGGTGTGGAGCACCTAGAAAGATCGGGCAATGGGGAGAGTGTTAGGTAGGCATCGGCACGATACGCACATGGATCGGACGACGGGGAGGGCATTCGCTAGTGAGGATCCCCTAGGAGGCGGGTACTCCAACATCCTTTATAGGGGTAATATCTAGTCATGACTTGAGCTACTTTGGCGTCTCGCAGTTATGTATTCACTACTACATGTCCAAATAACACGCGCTGGCCAAAAGTGTTTGTCATTAACGCGCTAGCACCTCGCGAGTGTCACCTGATCAGTGGTGATTTTATCATCACAGACCATGCGACTGGTAAGTGGTAGTTTTGAAGAGGGCGGCTAAAAAAATTTGTTTTGACATAAGACAATTTGGGGCAGCACTGCTAGCACTGCAACCCCAAGATGTACTACACCACAAAGTTATATACACATGCACAATATGTAAGCACATCCTGCAAAATTGCATTACATTTCATACATACATTGTCATATGTCCAAATATCTAGGGACATATTCAATAAGGTGCGCTAAGATAATTTGATATTTGGGAAGAAGAGCACTGATGACGATCCAATGGGGTGAAGAGTTTGCCATCGCAGAATCAACACCGACGTCGCAAGGGGAGTATATAAGTGCCAACAAATTTGATGCTACATATTTTTACCTTGCAATGAGTCTTTGAACCCACTAGAAAAGACTCTTAACTTCTCCCATTCAAGATCCTGAGATCAAACAATACTCCCTTCTTTTTCTATAGCGCACTTAAAACACAACATCGTCACTGTTGTGTCATTTTAGGTGCACTGCACAAATCCCTCTTTAACACTTCTACAAAAGAGTGATTTTGTGCAGTACACTAATAGGTCACAACGACAATTATGTGTACCCATCCTCTGTTCATCTAGAATAAACAACATATTAATTTTCTAAATTAATATCATACATATATAAGCATTGCTAAGTTAATAACCAACGAACAATAACATGCATACGCATGGTGGAATTAACATGCATACACATGGTGTCAGATGAATATACGCACGTATAAAAGAAGAATGAAATATAGTCCCTCCGTTACTTTTAAAATCAAATTGGATCAAAACTTTGAGTAGAAGTTGCTACAACATGGATCTTAAACGTGACATACTACTATAATAAAATATCCTAACATATAGTATTGTAGAAATCTCATAACACATAGCACATAATTAGATCAAAACTTTGAGTATAACACTTACTTAGATCTTCAACTATGATTGATAGAAATGAAGGGAGCTCACCACTGTGTCCACCGCCGCGGCTGAAGATGTTGGCACCTACGTCGGGAATGCAATCGCACTAACTGGCGCAGTCAACCCCTGTCACTGCAGCGTCACCGACGACGCGACACACAACCCGAGGGTAGCGTGAGTCGTGGGTGGAGCGGCATTGGCCCATCTGGATGGAGAGGAGGGGGTAGATGGAGCACTAGGACGGCGGGAAACAATGCGGTAGGGTGGGCGGCAGTCGGTTAACTCATGATAGGTTAAGTGTGTGAGTAGCTATGTTGTCATAAAGTCAACGGGGCTTCATCACTAACCGGTCGTCTTAGATGGTTGGTCAGTGATAATGTCCTAACAGTGACTGATTGCCAGATAAAACCAGAGAGAGAAAGGCAATTTGATGGTAAGATAAAAACCCATAATTTTTTCGACTAAAATCAATCATACCAAACTTTTACTGTGATAAAAAAAACTCTTCACAAGCAATTTTTTTGTTTCCTTGCTGCTTTTGTTCACTTTTCTTGCTAATATATTAACAAAAAGTAAGCAATGAAAATGCAAAGTAACATTTTTTTTCTCAAGATGGAGGGGGGGGGGGGGGGGTATAGAAATCTTCCACGTCTTATGCCAATATATCTAGACCGTTGGGTTTCTTCTTTTTCATCGGAGTTTTAAGATAGTGGACCGTTCAGGCCGGGGGATGTTGAGACTCAAACTGTTGGTTGATGTCCTTTTTTTCTACTCCCTCCGTTCCAAAATAAAGTCGCTAATTTAGTACAACTTCCGGTATCAACACGTAGTCTGCCCACATGTAGCTTCATCTATGAAATCTTGTTGTTCGTGCTTGCCAAAAAAAACTTGTATTTTATAAAAATCAACTTGCAATCCACTTTATAGTTACACAAATAAGATAAGTAGTACTCCATTCCAAAATATAGTGCCTCCGCGCTTCCTGAGGTCCAACTTTGACCATAAATTTAATCAACGAGACCAACTGTGATGGGAGAAAAAAATATATAATTGAAAACTTCTTTCGAATACGAATTCACTGATATAATTTTTGCTCCCGCCGCAATCAGTCTTGATAGTTAAATTTACGTCAAAATTAAAGCACATAGATAGAGGAAGCACTACATTGTGAAATGGAGGGAGTACCAACCAACATGCACATCTTGATGTACTAAACACACCCCTAGCATTTTTGTCACATCTGGACCCGCCCTAGTTCAGATTTAGGTTTTTTACGTATCTTTCCCTTCGGCGCAACTAACACGCGCGACGTGCCATCTCAACCATCGTTTTTTGATCGACCTGCTGCAAAGCGCCCAATCTCAAGCCATTTCCTCGACACTGTCGTGTCCTATATTCCTACGCCAAAAGTGGACGCATCAGCCTTACAAGACACCATTGCCTAATGGGTGTACCTTCAGTGATTGTCGACCAGAGCCGGACCCGGACGCATGACGACCCGTCCATCCGGTTACCAGACGAAGCGTCGACAGGTCGAGACGGCGAGGCGACGGCATCCCGCATCCATTAGGGGTGTGTTTGGTTGTCCGCATTAGGCACAACCTAGTCCACGCGAGAAGAAAGTGACCCGTTTGGTTAGCTGCTTTTACTATGCGGCCCGCATCACACAGAATTTAAAACACGTCTAGGCCAGGCTCAAGGGAAACACCCGAATCGGCAGTAGCTCGCGAGTCTGGCTCGTGCGAGGCAGGGGAGGGCAACGCGCTTCTCTCCTCGCGCGAGCAGGGGAGATGGCGCGAGCTTGTCCGCGTCGCCGAAAAATTGGCGGGAGGATTTCGGCTCACCTCCCGCCAAGTCCACCCCTATTTAGCCCATCCCTCACCGCCCCAACTCCCGCCATCATTCTTCCTCCGTTCGAGCTTTCCCGCCGACGCGCATCGGCACCGACGAGCAGGTAAGCGGCGCATCTTCATCGGCCGGCGGTCCACGGCGTCGGCGCTCCTTCACCGGCCGGCGTTGATCTTCCATGACCGCCCCCTCGTCCTCAAGCTACAACCATGGCCTCTGTGAGTTCAATCTCCTTTCTCTCTGTTCCTTCTAGCTAGATCTGAGCTGCAGCTAGGGTTTGGTCTGGATGCATGGTTGATTAGTGGTCTGATCTGTGAGCTGATATGGTTGATTGCTATGCTGCGGTTGCAATTTGTGGCAGGGCTAGATGTTCAAGCATGTGGTAGGCTAGATTAGTAGTAGAGTTTGAAGTTGAACCTTGTGCTTGTGTTGAATCATGCTTAGATCTGTGATTTGTAGCTATTGGTTGTCCATTTGTAGCATGCTGTTTGTTGTAGTTGTATGTTCCTGCTCATAGATTATCCGGTCTGCTTGGTAGGGTAGCGATGAAGCATGTGCTTACTATGATAGTGATGAACCATGTACATGTATGCTTCTGCTTTCATGGATTGTCCGGTATGTTGTGTGCTATGCTTACTGTCAATGCGTGCTACGATTGTAGGACATGACCACGCAGACGCAAGATCTTATTCAGGCCCTTGTCTTGTCCAACAGCCAGTTTGCTCCATCGTTTGTTGAGGACTCGCAGCCTAAGTCCCAGATGGCACCTGATTCAGAGGTGTTTGCCTCTGATTCCCTCTATGTGCCAGTAGTGCTCGTTGAGCCAACTACTTGCAGCAGCCACTGCACTCAAGCTAGCAGCAGCAAAGGCAAAGAAGGATGGTAGGTCGAATAACATGAAGTGGCAGCCGTTCATGTCCATGTTCGTGCTGAACAAGATGTGTGAGCTCATCTCTAGTGAAGTTAGGACTGACAAGGGCTTCAAGGAGGTGCACTTGAACACCGTTGCGAAGCAGGTGTTCGAGTTCTATGGGCAAGAGGTGTCTGCCACCCAGGTGTACAACCATCTAAGGAAGTGGAGAAGTCGATGGATCCAAGTGTCCAGGCTGAGACACCTTAGCGGTGCCTCATGGGATGAGAACACTTGCTCCATAGTTTTGGAGGTAGAGCACTACGACGACCATGTCGCGGTTAGCTCACAACCCTCTTCCTTTTCATACTGTACATCATTGCCTACTCCTAATCACAACTAACAACACTTGTGTTTCATTCCTAGGACCACCCAAGGGACGCTGAGTTCCTCAACACACCCGTACAGAACTACAACCAGATGCAGCACATCTTCTCCTTCGGGCTGGCAATTGGGAAGCATGCCATGGGCTCGGGGGAGCCTCTCGGTTCTCCCATGCCAGACTTCCCTGGGACCCCGGACGTCGAGGTCCTCGATGGCCCTGACAAGCACGCTGCAAAGCCCTTCGACAAGCCATTTGACCCCGTACATGATAGGAAGAGGAAGAGAGGAGGCCTGATGGAGGAGGAGATCAATGTTTTCTGCAGCATGACTGAGGCGGTGAAGAAGGTGACAATAGCCATCAGGGAGTGCAAGCCCCTCGACGTCCACCCTGACCTGTATGGCGCTGTCATGACCCAGGGTGGCTTCAGCGACGAGGCTCTCATGACAGCTCCCAGCCACCTGCTTAACAACAATGCCCAGGGTGTTGGGTTCATTGCCATGGCCGACGCTCACAGGGTGCTGTGGCTCAGGAGTTGGGTGGGCAAGCACTACTACTAGAGTAGTGCTGCCTGTGAGCGTGCATGATCCCCGACGGCGATGGCGGTGGCGACGACGACGACGATGAAGACATACATTTTGTGTAGCTATGGCTCAAAAACTATTTCATGGTCTGTATATTTTGGTGAGGTGGTATATACTAACCCCTCACGCTGATGGTGAACTTGCGGTCGTAGGACGACACCCTCTTTTGGATGTGGTGGTAGGTTAACACCAAGGTAGTGCTAGGAAGAACTTGCTATGCCGTATGATCATGCATGCTTTACTTCTCTTCTGCTTCATTGTTGTTTGTGTGCTACTTTATTTGCTACTTGTGTGCTTCATTGATTTGCTGCTTCAACTCTTGCTCTTGTGCATTGTTAGGGCAAGTGGTATGCCGTATTCGTCGGTAAGGTCCCAGGGGTTTATAGTTCATGAGAAGAGGCCAATGCACAAGTGGCATCTTATAGCAACAACACCCATAGAGGGTTCAAGACTAGGCAGGCAGCAGAACAAGCTTACTCCGACTGGGTGCGAACACACGACAGCAGTGTTGACAGTCGCAAGGTTGGAGGTGTCAAGGTGGATCGTCAGTTTGGGCTGAAGTTGAAAAACTTCATCATCTTCGTCCAGTTCATCGTCATTGCTGTGCTATGGCGTTGGTGTGCTAGGTGTTGGTAAGCTCACCAACTAGGGTACAAGGTAAGCATAACATGTACTCCGTATGCAACCAAACACCGTGTTCATGTGCCGCTCGGGTCAATGCAGGCAACCAAACAAAGTGCATTTAGGTATTACCTAATGCAGGGACACTAGATACAGCCAACCAAATAACTGAGAGATGACATATTAAGGCCTGTTTTTATTCAACCAAACTAGTTTGAGAAGTGTATGCGATACATGCCCTGTAGCAAACGGCAACCAACACGCCCTAGGCTATGGAGCGCATCGTCGCACCGTGGAAAGCGATCCATCTGCGACGTGTGTTTCGGGCACTGCCGCACTTGCGATGCAGCCACGGTCGGTGGCTTCAGTGAGACCTCAGAGGAGAGTGCTAGTACAGTGATCGACAGGCTCAGAGGACAACCACCTAGCAGCTGCACGTGTTGATGCTACTGTACCGAGTACTACGACAGTACGTGCAGTGCTTGCGAATAGCATCATTGGTTTCTCCCTCAATCATTTTGCTCTTTGAAATCATGTGCCTTGAGGATTCCCTTAATTATAGGTAAACACCGTTACAGCACAACTAGGAAAAAGTGCACCCTGACGGACCTGACTCACACACACCGCCGAGGTGAGAAGAGGATGCCGTCGAGGTTGCCTACAATGTTACTGTAATCACTTCTCTTCGAGCAAACGACTCCGACTTCATTATAGACTATCCGTTAATGCCCCTCCGAACAAACGACACACGAGAACCAAGTAAGCATATGCCAAATAGCCTACACTAAATGCGTCAAGGACCAAGTAACTCTGATTCTGCCAACGAGCCTCACGGGGTAAAGTTATAATCCACACACTGACCTAATCCAACACATCAATCGAAGAGTGCCACCAGCTAAACGACCTTTCACTAGTCATCGTTGCCACAATGATACCGAGACACAACTTTGACTTCTTCCCATCAAAGTGAGAAACATCATAGACACATCTAAAAGGAAAAATATCCTAATATATTTGGTTGTAGATGAACCTGATAAAAAATTACGGAAAAATAGCAATTCAGGAAAAAGTCAAAATTCTTGCAAACTTTTTCGAACATAGTTGACCTACTGTCGTACTTGTATTTTTAAATTTTGACAAAGAGAACTCCCGCAAAATATCTAAGCGAACAAGAAATCCAGGACAATATAGAGTGAATAGTACCTAACATAATGCTGATTTTGTTTTTTCGCCAACAATACCACGAAAGTCATTTCTTCCCTAATCTTTTTGCGCAAGTGTAACCCTTGAGCAAGTTTGTTGCCAAAAACATTCAAGATTTTTTGACCATTTATGCAATTGCTATTTCTTTTAAAATGGGTGCTCCTGTCCGCCAGTTTTATTCGTTCCCCGCACATTAAAACGACGACATTAGAAGGACAAGCCATGACCCTGCTTGGCTCACAGGCCTTGTCGTTGCCACACAAATCACATTGCCAGCAAGCAGACAACCACCAACTACTGGTCTCATCAGCTGGTCAGATTCAAAGACGAAGCCACCAAGGAGGAAACGACGCAAGATGCTTGATCTAGGAGCTTGGAGGTGAGATTTCCCTCTGAGCATGCATGGGAGGAGAGGCACGACACAACAACGCCTTCAAGAAGGACACGAAGGACAAAGATGTCACCGTCGCCAGCTATGGTCATAGACCAGAGGCATGGTGAAAGTGCTAGTTATCGACTAGAGAGAGGGTGAATAGGCGATTTTTATGAATGTCTTCAATACACAGGGGCTTTGAAGACAAACAGTAGAACTGAACCTATTGATATGTAGCGGAAGGTAGCCTACACTAGACAAGCCATAGTCAAGTAAGAAATGAAGTGAAAGCACGAAGACTAGTATGGATCAGGATGGAAGATAGTATAAAGCCAAACAACAACAGTCTTTACACAATGAAGTCAATCAGATCATGCAAGCAGGCAATGACTTCACAAAGACAAACTGTAAGTAAAGAGAGGTAAATGATAGAACCAGTTGCTTGGCGAGGATAGGGATTTGTTGGACCAGTTTCAGTTGCTGTAACAACTGTATGTCTGGTTAGGGAGGCTGAGACTCAACTCAGAAGATCGCGTCTTCACCTTATTCCCCTTAAGCTAAGGACACACAGTCCTCGCCCAATCACTCTGGTAAGTCTTCAAGGTAGACTTCCAAACCTTCATAGACTTCGTTCACCGGCGATCCACAATGATTCTTGGATGCTCAGAACGCGACGCCTAACCGGCCGGAGGATTCACGATCCTCAAGTGTAACAAGTCTTCAGATCATGCAGACAGAAAGACTTCAGTGATGCCTAACACTCTTTGGCTCTGGTGTTTAGGGCTTTGTCCTTGCAAGGATTTCTCTCTCAAAAGCTTCAGAGGTGGGTTGCTCTCAAACGACAAAAGCCATGCACTAACTCTGAGCAGCTACCAATTTATGGTGTAGGGGGTGGGCTATTTATAGCAAGGAGGCAACCCAACCTAATTTGTACGAAATGACCCTGGGTCACTAAGGAACTGACACGTGTCCAACGGTCAGATTTCAAACACACGCGGCAGCTTGACTTGGGCTACAAGTAAAGCTGACTTTGCTCTCATTGTCTTCGCTCGAAGACATAGGATTTGGTTGAGCATCACTTCAGTCACTCCGACTTTGTTCACTTGGACCCACTTAATAGTACGGTGGTTCCTATGACTGAACAAAGAAGAAAAGGAAACTACGAAACAACTATGTCTTCGCAATCTATAGTCTTCATGCAATGTCTTCTCATGTCATAGTATTCAATGTGAATCTCTTCACAGACCACCATTGTCTTCAATGTCTTCACACATTTTTAGGGGTCATCTCTGGTAGGTAAACCGAATCAATGAGGGACCACTACCTGTGTTATCCTGCAATTCTCACAAACACATTAGTCCCTCAACCAAGTTTGTCGTCAATACTCCAAAACCAACTAGGGGTGGCACTAGATGCACTTACAATCTCCCCCTTTTTGGTGATTGATGACAAACTGGTTGAAGTTTTCAACGGGGATAAAAGTATGTGAAATTGTAAGAGTAAAGGTATTGTCTTCATAAGTAGCAAAAGGCTCCCCCTAAAGATGTGCAAATAAGTAGTTTTCTCTTGAATGCAAATGCACATGGCAGGTTTTAATTTGTGGAGATCCTCTTCAACTGATGAAGACAATTCATTATGCATATAAAGATATAACGGAGATAATGACATGCATAATGAAAAATGGACGTCTGCGGAATGACTTCATGCGGAATTTATCATCGCATCACAAAGTAGCAGACAAAGTGGCAGACGATCATCAAGTTTAAGTGTTACAACCCAAAGAACCAAATGTATCAAAAAAACGAGAGTTGTAATCACTTAGCAAAAAAATAGCAACCACCCATATGGACCCGCTTGAAGACTATCAACTCATATGCTTCTCCCCCTTTTGTCAGTAAGGACCAAAAAGGTTTGAAGACATAGAGCATCTACTCGTTCCCATTAGGAGTAGATGAAGGTGCAGGGTCGACGTTGGAGTTTGGTGGTGCAGAGGGACCAGTGCAGTGTCGAGACGCAGTGAAGCCATGGCTGGTGAAGTGGCATCGTCTTCTTCGTCGACGACTCTTGCAACAACAGTTGCAGCCGAAGATGAATACTCAGAATCTTTAATGGGTGGAGTTCGACGCCAGCTTGCATTGCGAGGAGGAGTGGAGTCAAATTTGAAACCCGCAGTGAAGCCATCTTCGCGAAGATCATCTTCAGAGCAGAGAAATGTGAGAGTCTTCCAGGACCTCCTACAAGATGCATGGGCAATGAATGAGTTCTTGGTGGCCAGGTTTCTGATGTGATTGACGTCCACCAAGATGCTCTGCATCTGACGCTTTAGCCAGTCATGGTGCCTATGTTGTTTCTGATGCAAGGCCACAAGAAGCTCTCGGTCATCGAGCACACGAGATTGCTTCCGAGGCCTTTGAGCAATGGTGCTTTCAGTGGCTTTAGTAGTTGCACGATGAGGTGCGCGTGTATTGCCAGCCAGAGGATAGACACGAGTAGCAGCAAGGACTCCGTCAATTGGTTGCGTGAAGCTTTGGCGATCAACATTATGAAGATAAATTGGCTCCTTGGCAGGCTCAAGGTAGATGGCTTCGACAGACATATCAACCTCAGGCAAGAAGATAAGATGGTTGCGTGCAGAGGGCTGATAGTTGACAGAAGAGTGAAGCTCGATTAAACGCATCACCCACGAAGCATAAAACTTCAGGCCAAATAGATCAATTCCATGTACAGTAAGTTACCTGATGAAGAAGTCTTGAGCATTGAAACTGATGACATTCAGAATATAGAACACCAATGTCTTCATCATGCCTTCAAGTTTGGCTGCAGGAGAATGTCCTTTGACGGGCCATAGAGTTCGCCTTACAATGTGATAAATGGTTTGGGGCAGATGTTAAGGCATATCTCTCTCGATGTAGTTTTGGTGATTGATGACAACATGTTTGCGGACTAACCGTGTGCTTTGAGCCTTTCGGAGATTCATCCTTTGGCACGATATGATTTCTTTCCCCTCAGAGTGTTTTTCAAGACGGTGTAGCTCTTTCGTTTCTTGCTTGGTGGATTAGTTTCGTAGGAGTCACCGTTCTATCAAGAGGGGGTCTGCTTTGGTAAGGCTTGGGTGGAATCAACATGTTCACATCCGTCTCTCACCCTCTAAGCCTTTCCGCTTCAACTAGAGAGCTCATTCCCCTTGCAGTTGTGCTGATTTGTGTCCGGGCGGTAGTACCGCGGTACCCAGCAGTAGTACCGCTTGTGGTTCTCAGCCGCAGTACCGCTGCGGTACCGGGCTACTACCGCGTCGACTCGAGGGGGTCGCCTCTCGTGTCGGGTTGAGCGGCACTTTGCAGTGGTTGTAGAAGCGGTAGTACCGCCCTACCACCGTGGCAGTACCATGCTGGGCACGTTTCCTGCTCTCCCTTTGAGCCCTCCCAGGCTGGGCGGTAGTACCCCTGGGTCTAGCGGTAGTACCGCTGCCACCTGCGGTAGTACCTCCCTGTGCGGGGCTGTTTTGGGGGGTAACGGTTGGATGGGATACCCTTCTATAAAAGGGGGTCCTCTTCTTCTTCGTTGACTTGCCTCTTCCCCCAAAAAGCTCCATTAATGCTCTAAGCCTCATTTTCGCCCGATCTCTCTTCCTAGCCAATCAAACTTGTTGATTTGCTCGGGATTAGTTGAGAAGGCCCCGATCTACACTTCCACCAAGATAAATTTGATTCCCCCACCAATCCCTAGCGGATCTTGTTACTCTTGGGTGTTTGAGCACCCTAGACGGTTGAGGTCACCATGGAGCCATAGTCCATTGTGGTGAAGCTTCGTGGTGTTGTTGGGAGCCTCCGATTAAGTTGTGGAGATTGCCCCAACCTTGTTTGTAAAGGTCCGGTCGCCGCCTCCAAGGGCACCAATAGTGGAATCACGACATCTCGCATTGTGTGAGGGCGTGAGGAGAATATGGTGGCCCTAGTGGCTTATTGGGGAGCATTGTGCCTCCACACCGCTCCAACGGAGACGTACTTCCCCTCAAAAGGAAGGAACTTCGATAACGCATCCTCGTCTTCACCTGCTCCACTCTTGGTTATCTCGTACCTTTACTTGTGCAAGCTTATTAGTGTTACTTCTCTTGCTTGCTTGTGTGCTCGTTGTTGTTGCATCATATAGGTTGCTCACCTAGTTGCACATCTAGACAACCTACTTTGATGCAAAGTTTAATTTGGTAAAGAAAAGCTAAAAATTGTTAGTTGCCTATTCACCCCCCTCTAGTCAACCATATCGATCCTTTCAATTGGCATCAGAGCCTCATCTCTTTACTAAGGACTTTGTCATTCAAAGAGTATGGTTGACACCGTAGACGGTGTGGAGGAGCACTCTAGTGTGAATCCGATCTCGTCTACGGGTGATGGGGGAACCTCGGTCTCTCATGAGGAATTCAATGTAGCCTTGGAGACATTGAAAACCTCAACGACGACCGAGGTTGAAAGCATGTTCACTAAATTCATTGAAGGGCTTAAACTATCAACAAGGTGACAGATGCCAACTCCGACAAGGGGGAAGCTAGTAGTGAAAAGGCTCCTTCTTCTAGTGGTAAAAATGGCATCAGCATCTTTGCCCATGTGGAACCACCACTTGTTTATGGTGGACCGATTCCTTCCACTCGTTTGAATCATGCCGGTCCTCCCTCCAAGATTGTGAAAAATGAGGACTTTGATTCTTGGGTTTATCGCTTTAAGCGTCATTTAAATCATGTGAATACTAATCTTTGGAGAATCATTGAAGAAGGTTTCTATCCGCATGACCCAAGAAACTTCACTCCTCGAGAAGCCGCGGATAATCAATTCAATGAGAATGCTCTCTTCATCATCCAAGATGCAATTCCACCCAAAGGTCTACCTCATCTTCGGCCCTTCGCCTTGGCTAAAGATGCATGGCTCTGTGTTGTCTCTCTCTACCAGGGAAGCGCAAGCATTCAATGCTCCAACTATGAAGTAGTGCAAGATGAAGCCGATGAGTTTGCTATGAAAGAAGATGAAGAACCTCGTGAGCTTTATCGGAGAGTAACCAAACTCGCGGTCTCACTCCGAGATCATGGGAGCAAGGACACGGATGACATTTGGATCAAGCGCAAATTCCTCAAGGCAATGATGCCTTACCACAAGGTCGTGTCCTTCGTCATTCGTCAAAGGCCAGACTTCCACACCTTGACCTCAAGTGAAGTGTTGGATGAGTTTGTGGCTATGAACATCTTGGACAAGACCACCGACAATGCGGTGCTTCGCTCTCAAAGGGCAAAGAAGCCCAACCTTGCATTGAAGGTCAAGGTTTGTGTTGAAGAAGAAGAAGAAGAGGAAGAAGAGGAAAGCAACCCCGAAGATACAAAGTATGCCTATCATGAACACATGGCACTTGCTTCAAGGCAATTTTGGAGCAAGAAGAACTCAAGGCCAAACTTCAACAAGAACAACTCAAGTGGCACGAAGAGCAAGCAACGTGTGAGGACTTGCTACAATTGTGGCAATGTGAGCCATTTTGTTGTGGAGTGTTCGTATGAGAAGAGAGAATACAATGGTGGCAAGCTCATCCGAAAGGATAAAGCCAAGTCTTTCCCCAACAAGAGCAACTTCACCAAGAAGACCCCTCACAAGGCGTTGGTGGTTCAAGAAGAGTACCACGAGGATGATGATGATGATGAAGATGGTGAGTCGGTTGCCATGGCCTCCGTTGCCATTGCAAAAACTCCACGAGTGTCTCTCTTCGACTCACCCAATGAGAACATCACCGCCAAGTGCCTCATGGCTAAAGCCACCAACAAGGTAACCCCCAACATCAAGACTACCATCATTAATAATCCTTCCTTGACGGATTGCATTGATGAATATGAGGGATCCAATGTGGAGGAAAATGAGTTTGAGTCCTTTATGGGTAAACTCAAGGGTAAATCCAAGAAGCATTTTGTTGCTCTCTTGGAACAACTTGGTGAAGCCAATGACATGATCGAGGCTCACGAAGATACTATCTCCAAGATGGAGGGGCATAGTCGTGACTATGCCGATGAGATTTCGGATCTTTCCAATGCTCTTGAGGAAGAGCGTGGTCTTTGTTTGGCTCTTGAGGAGTCACACAACGTTGATCACGCTAAGTTAAAGAAAGATTTTGATCATGCTCTTGTTGTCTCTCGTGTGCTAAACTCCGAGAAGGCCAAGCTTGGGGTTGATCTTGCTAGACTCAAAGAGGAGTTTGATCTACTTGACAAGGCTCACAAGGTCTTGAAGGGTGCTCATGCTAGCCTCAAAGAGTCTCATGATCAACTTCAAGTAAAGCTAACCAAGGAGAAAGCCACTTTTCCTCGTATGATGTTAATTGATAATGCAAATGCTACTAACCCATGTTGTGAGCATGTGCATCTTGTTGAGGAGAACGCTAAGCTAAAGGTGCAACTTGATAAAGGTCTTGTGTCTTGCATACAAGGCGAGAAGAACCTCAACGACCTTTTGATCAACCAAAAGGGAGTTGTGGCCAAGGAAGGGATTGGGTACGTGCCCAAGTCCAAGAACAAGAAGAAGAATGACAAGGCCAAACGACCTCCTCCTCTCAAGCAAACCTTTGTGAAGGAGGGAGAGGGTGCTACTAAGGAGAAGGAGAAGAACTCTGTGAGGAGTAGTGATGCCAAGAAGGGCAACACTTCCATTCCCAACAAAGCCGGCGACTTTGACCCTTCTTATGTGTTGTGTCGTGCTAGAGATGTGCATGTTTATGCCAAATTTGTTGGTTCTCCTTATGAGTACATTGAATGGTCTATTTGGGTTCCTAAGACCCTTGTTACTAACATCAAAGGACCCATTACAAAATGGGTACCTAAAACCAAGCATTGATCTCTTGTAGGTGTTTGCTTCCGGTGGGGGATCATGGTTGCTCGATAGTGGAGCTACTAATCATATGACCGGAAGCAAGGACTTGGTGGTGGACGTGCAAAAGATTCCATCCATGCCCACCAACGTTGAGTGGGGTGATGCCTCGTCCTCTAAGGTATTGGGACTCGACAAAGTTGTCATTTCTCATGATCTTACGATCGAGAAGGTCATGCTTGTTGAGTCCCTTGCATACAATTTACTTTCCGTTCGTCAACTAGCACTTATGGGCTTTGCCACTTTCTTTGATATTGATACCGTGGCCCTCTTGTGGAGCAAGACTCTTAAAGTAGCCTTTGTTGGGCATGTCGAGAACGGTCTCTATGTGATTAACTTTTCGGAGCGACCCACTAAGACCGCGACATGCCTAATGGCTAAGGTTGACGTGGGATGGCTTTGGCATCGCCGTTTAGCCCACGTCAATATGAGATCTTTGCAAAGTCTTCTCAAGGGGGACCATGTCCGTGGACTAACAAATGTTAGTTTTGCCAAAGATCGTGCTTGCAGTGCTTGTATCGAAGGAAAGCTACATGAGAAGGCTCACCCTCCCACGACTATCATCTACTCGAAGAGGCCTTTGGAGATCCTTCATTTGGATCTCTTCAGGCCTCCATCCTTTGATAGTCTTGGCGGTAGAAAGTATTGCTTGGTGATTGTGGATTCAAGATACACTTGGGGTATATTTCTTCCAGAGGAAGAGCGAGACCCAACAAACCGTCATCGACTTTGCAAATGAAGCTCAACGACAACACAATACAAAGATCTTGACTATAAGAAGTGACAACGGCTCTGAGTTCAAGAACTACACCTTGGATGAGTTTTTGAGTGATGAGGGAATCAAGCATCAATATTCCGCACCTTATACCCCTCAACAAAATGGTGTAGCGGAGAGGAAGAACCGGACGTTGATGGATGCAGCAAGGACGATGATGGCGGAATTCAAGTCTCCCTACAACTTTTGGGCCGAAGCCATCAACACCGCGTGTCATGCATCTAATCGTCTCTACCTCCGCAAAGTCTTGAACAAGACTCCATATGAGATACTCACCAGTAACAAGCCCAACCTCAAGTACTTTCGGGTGTTCGGGTGTTCGGGTGTAAGTGTTTCATTCTCAAGAAAGGTGTCCGTTTGTCTAAATTTGAGGCTAGAGCTTATGAGGGCATATTTGTTGGTTATGCTACAAACTCTCATGCTTACCGTGTTCTCAATAAGTCCATGGGACTTATTCAGGAAACGTGTAACGTGGAGTTTGATGAGAATAACGGCTCCCAAGTGGAGCAAAGTGGTACTTGTGATGTAGGTGATGAAATTCCTCCCCAAGCCATAAGAAGAATGGGTGTTGGTCATATCCTACCCATTGAGGAACCCCTTGTGGCCGAAGGAGAAGGACAATGTTCCACTCAAGTGGAACCTTCACCAACCCAAGACCCACACACTTCCGAAGAACAAAGTAAAGGCCCTCAACCTCAAGAACAAGACCAAGGGCAAGGTCAATCTCAAGATGGTGTTGTAACATCAAGTGATGCCCAAGGCCAAGTTCTCTCCTCCGAGCAAGTTCAAGATCTGGAGCTTCCTCGAGATCAAGAACAAGCTCAAGACAACACTCAAGATGATCAAGTGACCACTCCTCGTCTCACCCCCGAGGAGGAATTGGAGCGTCGTGCCGCCAAGATTGCTTCCAAGCTCTCTACCAAGGATCATCTCATGACAAATGTGCTTGGAAGCTTAAGAAATGGGGTAAGTACTCATAGACAATTAGCAAACTATTGTGAACATCACACATTTGTCTCGTGTCTTGAACCCTAAAAGGTCTATGAGGCACTCGAAGATCTGGATTGGCTCAATGCCATGCATGAAGAACTCAACAACTTCGAGTGCAACAAAGTGTGGAGATTGGTGCCAAGGCCAACGGAGAACCACAATGTCATTGGAACCAAGTGGATATTCAAGAACAAGCAAGATGCTCATGGGATTATCATTCGCAACAAGGCTCGTTTGGTAGCACAAGGCTACTCCCAAGTCGAGGGTATCGACTACGGTGAAACCTTTGCCCCCGTTGCTCGTCTTGAATCCATTCGCATGTTGATTGCATATGCTTCTCATCATAACTTTAAGTTACAACAAATGAATGTGAAGAGTGCTTTCCTTAAAAGTCCGATTAATGAATTGGTATATGTCAAGCAACCCCCCGGGTTCGAGGATCCCTACTTTCCCGATCATGTGTATCAACTCGATAAGGCACTCTATGGCCTTAAACAAGCCCCACGTGCGTGGTATGACCACCTTACCGAGTTGTTACAAGACCGTGGTTTTGAAGTTGGGCTAATCGACCCCACTCTTTTTACTAAGAAGGTCAAAGGGGAGTTGTTTGTGTGCCAATTATATTTTGATGATATTATCTTTGGTTCCCCTAACAAATCTTTCAATGAGGAATTTGCCGCTCTCATGACCTCAAAGTTCGAGATGTCTTCCATGGGAGAGTTCAAGTTCTTTCTCGGGTTCGAAGTGAAGCAAAGGAGAGAAGGAACCTTCATCAACCAAGCCAAATACACTCAAGACATGCTCAAGAGATTAAAGCTAAGTGATGTCAAGCCGGCTTCCACTCCCATGCCCACCAAGTGCCAACTTGACATTGATCCCAATGGTAAAGCGGTGGATCAAAAGGTATATCGCTCCATGATTGGCTCCTTGCTTTACCTTTGTGCATCTAGACCGGATATCATGTTGAGTGTGGGAATTTGTGCACGGTTTCAAGCCGCACCTAAGGAAAGTCACTTTGTGGCGGTCAAGCGAATCTTTCGATATTTGGCTCATACCCCAAACTTTGGCTTATGGTACCCAAGGGGAGCAAACTTCAAGCTTGTAGGTTATTCGGACTCGGATTGGGCGGGAGACAAAGTGGATAGGAAGTCCACTTCCGGAGGGTGCCAATTTGTTGGTTGCTCTTTGGTGAGTTGGTCTTCCAAGAAGCAAAGTTGCGTATCTCTCTCGTCCACGGAAGCGGAGTATGTGGCTGCCGGTAGTTGTTGTGCACAACTTCTCTGGACGAGGCAAACTTTAAAGGATTACGGTGTCATTTGTGAAAAAGTGCCTCTTTGGTGTGACAATGAAAGTGCCATCAAGATCTCTCTCAACCCGGTGCAACACTTCAAGACGAAGCATATTGAGATTCGGTATCACTTCATCCGAGATCATATTAGGCGAGGGGAGATCGAGCTCAACTATGTCAACACTCTTGATAACCTTGCAGATATTTTCATGAAGCCTTTGGATGAAGCAAGATTTCGCGAGTTAAGGCATGAGATAAATATCATTGATTTGAGCAATGTGACTTGAACCCTTGCACACCCCACCATACTCAACTTGTTGTCTAGTTTAGGTGTAGGCATGGACATAGGGGGATTGTTGTTCTCTCAATGAACTTTCCCTCCCCACATAATGCATAAACTAATCAAACTCTTTCACATTAGCCATTTTTGATGGTACTTGTGCTTCAAAGATGAGTGTTGGTCTTGGGCCCGAGGTTAAAATCTTCGCGGCGCCATACCTCTGAACTCAAACATAGGTGGCCTCGGCCACCGCCCTCTCTTGGAGATGTTTGTTTTTGTCGGTTTTGTGTGTGTGTTGGTTCTCACTTTCGTTTCGTTTTCTTTTTCTTGAGCTAAGCCTTTTGGCCAGTCGTCTTTGCGGGAGAGCGGTACTACCGCGGCGTGCATGGTACTACCACTGACAAGCGTCAAGCGGTACTACCACCCACCCCAGCGGTACTACCGCTGCGGGGCGGGTAGTGGGGGTTATGTCAGGGCAGGGGGAGTTGTTTTCTCCCCCATACCCATTCGCCCCCACTCGCTCGTCTTCTTCGTCGCTCCAGCGACGCCTCGCCGCAGGAAGGCCTTGGCAGGCCGCCGTTTTGTGCCATCCCTCTCCATTTCCTCCGATGGACTCGATCCCCACCATGTCATCTAGCCATGGATGCCGGTATTGCCCCCGACCCCGTTCTCTCTTTGCCTAGATCTTGCATCTAGTTTTTAGGGGTGAGGGAGTCCTGGATTAGGGGGTCTCCGGACAGCCGGACTATGTCCTTTGGCCGGACTGTTGGACTATGAAGATACAAGATTGAAGACTTCGTCCCGTGTCCGGATGGGACTCTACTTGGCGTGGAAGGCAAGCTAGGCAATACGGATATGTATATCGCCTCCTTTGTAACTGACCTTGTGTAACCCTAGCTGTTAGTGGGAACGACACCTATGGGATCACAAGAATCCCTACTACGGTTGCGGGGCGGGGGGTTGTGAGAAGAGCGGATCAAACAGATAGCACACGGTTCGTTTATCCAGGTTCGGGCCGCGGGGATGCATAAAACCCTACTCCTGCTTTGGTGGATTGTATATCTGTGTTCTTGAGCTAGCTATGGGGCGTGAGGAGCTCCAAAAATCCGAATCCTCCTCCTGGTCGCCTCGGGCCTCCTTTTATAGGAAAGGGGTGGCCACAGTAGCACCAGGAGGTGGAAAGGGAACAGTGATGCGAGGTTATCCCTCGCATTACATGACAAGGCGCATTTAATGCGTCTTTCCCAGGTGTCCTTGCTTTATCGGGGACGGGGGAGAGCCCTGTCTCGTTCGTCGCCGCTCCCTCTCGCGTCGACACGCGCCCTGGCCAGCGGCGCCCACGGTGCCATGTAGGCAGGCAGGCAGCTGAGGTGGTGCAGTGGTGGGTCTCCATGAAGATCTGCATGCCGCCACGCAGGTGCCTACCCAGCTGGTTGGGTCGGCAGTTGCATGCGAACAACGGTGGAGGTTTGATTGGCATGGGCCTGATGGTGGCCCAACGGGTGTTTTTGGCAAGGGCCTTGCCGGGGCCCCGGCAAGGTTCTTGTCACACCCTAGCTAGTTCAAGCATTAGAGTGTGCATCATGTTTAATTTCCTTTTAGGTTTGAAATGGGGATGACAGAACCCCCAACACCCCCTGGAAACAACTAGGGTTTACTAAAATTATTTTCAATGAACCTGAAATGCCCTTCTAAAAAGTTCACCCTCTTTGTCTTGGGTTAGAACCTCTGGCAAAATTGGTGCACAATTTTCTAGGTCAATAGAAGGTCATTGAATTAAATCATAAGTATTTGATTTTGGGCATTTAAATGCTATAAAATAATTTAAATGCTCAGATAATTCTGGAAATAAATGTTTGCTGTTGGAAATATTCTAAACAGAGCCCACAATTATTTTCAAGATTTTTGGAAACGTTTTAGTATTTTTAATAAAGCCCAACAGTTGCAGTTAAATAGAAAAAGAAAACAAATCAGAAAAAGAGAGAGAGGGAGAAGCCCACCTGGGCCTTACCCGTGTTGGCCCGGCCCACCCGGCCTGTGCCAGGCGTCACCCACCTCTGCCAGTAGGCAGAGGCGTGTCGCCGGCGCGTGCTCCCGCGGCCACCTCCTGCTTCCACCTCCTGCTGCCTCCTCGTCCCCATCCGAGCGCCACGGAGACGCCCAGCACCTCCCTGCACTCCTCCCCTCTCTCACCCTCGTCTCCCTCACCCTCTCCCGCGATGGCCGAGCGCGATCCTCGCCGCCGTTCGCCGTAGTTGTCACCAGAGCCACCCCCTCGCCTCCCTGACGTGCCCGTGAGCTCCGCCTCCATCGTCCACGCCTCCTCGTTGACTCACGCGACGCCGGGCGCCTCCAAGCGCCTCCCCGACGCCTTCTTCTTCCTTGGTCCGCCAAGATCGCCGGCAACGCCCCGACGATGTCCGACCTCCCCCGAGCCCGCTGAGATGCGTCCTGCAACCACCGTGAGCTCCTCTACCAATCCCCCCACTTCTCTGCTTCGTTTGCTCGCCGTACATGTCGCCCCCTTGCTCACCATAGCATGCCGCCACGCGAGCTCGACGCCAGCGTCACTCCGGTGGCCGTTTGGTCAAGCGCGGGTGCTTAACGCACTCACCGCACCTCGTAGCGCCTCGCTAGTGCGTCCGTTTCCCTGCTAGATCACTGCAGCAGCAAAACCACCAACGGCCGAGCTCCGGCCGCCGCCACGAGATCGACTCCAGCGAGCTCGCTCCACCCCAGCTCCTCCCACTTGCCCCACTAGATGCGCATGAGTCCCAGCTATGCGTAGGACCAAACCGCGGTCGAATTGGTCGCCTGTGGCCGATTTTCGAAGCTCTCCGCCGTCTCGGCCTCGCCGGCGACTCAACGCCGGTGGGATTAACCCCGCTGACCAGGGGTTTGACCCCAGTTTGACTCCGCTTGAGATACTGATAGGTGGGGCCGGCTCCTAACTAATTCAGATTAGTTTAAATTAGAGCTAATCACTCTGTTAGAGGTTAATGACGTCGTTAACTAACCCTCTCTCACTGACATGTGGGCCCAGAGCCTAACTAACCCAGTTTAGTGCTAACTAAACACTAACTAACTCTGTTAGTTAGCTGAGATACTGACAGAAGGGGCCCACAAGTCAGGTTTGACCTGGGCTGGCGCCTTTGACCCGCTGACGTCACAGTGACGCAGTGCTGACGCATTAACTCAATTACTGGATTTATTCTTTAATAGGAAATTCTAGAAAATAGTCAAAACTTCTAAAAATCATAGAAAATCAACCATAGCTCCAAATGCAAAGATTTATATATGAAAAATGATCAGAAAAATTCAATCTATCCATCTGTAATGGTTTCATGGATGAGAAAACAAGTTAACCCTGCTGTTTAAGCAGAATAAGGTAATGCACTAATAAGGCCATGTTTAATGAGCTAATATTTGAATCTTTGATTCAAATGAGTTCATACCCTTCTGTTTTAGCTTGCATTAGGCCAAAACACTTTCATCTTGCCATGTCATAGCATGCATCATATTGTTGCATATTGCCATGTGTTGATTATGTTCAGTGTGTCTTTCGTGGTAGGTTCTGCCTCCGAGGATAACCCCGAGTATCCGTCTGAAGGGCAGTACCCTACTACCTCTACAACAGGCAAGCAACCCATTGATCATTCCGATACAACCCATGTTCCCGCTTCTGCTCTTGTTTACTGCATTAAGACAACGCGTTTCAAACTGCTGTGTGCTACGGTAGTTGAACCCTTATCCTCTGCATGACCTGTCATTGCCACAGTAACTAGATGAAACCCACTAGCATGTGTAGGAGTTGATTGAGCCATGTATGTGATTCCTACTTTGCTATGCCTGCTATGCTTAGAGTTGTGTCAGGTCTGGTTCATCTGGGTGATGGGCTAGAGTGAAATGTTTATGTCGGTAACGTGAGGGATGTGTGGAACATGTTTTGGTAAAGGTATCGATGAGAGGCCATGTAGGAGTACATGGTGGGTTGTTTCATTGAGGTCGTCCCTAAGAACTGAGATCTGTATGTGTGATTTAAGATTCAGCTACTACCATGCATTGGGATCCTTAATTAACCCTCTCGGCTTCTTAAATACCTTAGTACTCTGTCCAGGAGTTGCAAATAGTTTCCGGTGTTGTAGGTTATGTGTTGGCGGCCGTGCGTAGCGCTGACCCTAGGGGTGGGCTATGTTGCGGTAGATACACCATGACACGGTGTACCGAGTCACCCATTTGGTGTCTCGGGAATCCTATTCACATCATTCGGGGCCGTAAGTGGAAACCTCGGCCGGACTCCCTGCGGATGGAACCTGGATAGGCGATAAACCTGTACTAGAGACTTAAGTGTTTAGGTAGGCCGTGGCCGACACCCTCGCTGGGCTTCCGCTTGAAGGTTGCCGAGTACATGTCGTGTAAACGGCGGTAAGTGGTGAAAGCTTGTATGAAGAAGTACACCCCTGCAGGGTATAAAACTATTCGAATAGCCGCGTCCGCGGTAAAGGACTACTCGGTTGCCTATACAGTTCATAGACAAGTTAAATGGATACTATTAAAAGTCTCAAGATAAGTGTGAGTACCGAGGATGGCCCTCTCGTAGGATGACGAGAGAGGATCCCCGGTGGAGTATTGTGTTGGTGAGTAGTGGACTCGTGTGCGAAAACTATTTTACTAGTGGAGTTCCGTAGGATAGCTTAGCCAAGAGTAAAAGTTGGCTTGCTGCAATAACCCCACCACCTTCTTGAGAATGAGCATGTATATTAGGTTCTGATGTAAGACTTGCTGAGTACCTTTGTACTCATGTTTGCTTAATTACTGTTTTCAGACGACAACACCGCCCCCTCCGATGGGTTCTACGTAGACCTTGACGTCGACGAGTGACTAGCCACCCAGGTGGTGATCCTGGCCATGGAGGGCCCTATGTAGATAGACAGGCTTCGAGAAGCCTTCTTTCTTTCTAGTGTCTGTACTCAGACTAGTTGCTTCCGCATGTGCTTGTATGATTGTATGACTTGAGTGTCGGGTCATGTGACCCCTATCTGTATGAACATGTTATGTATGGCTCTCGGGAGCCTTTAAATAAAGTACTTGAGTTGTAGAGTTTTGTTGTGATGCCATGTTGTATGTACTCATATCGGGCATATTGTGTGTATGATTGAAATGCTTGGTATGAGTGGGATACGACAATCTAGTTGTTTATCCTTGGCAGCCTTTCTTATGGGGAAATGTAGTCTAGTGTTCCTCGAGCCATAGTAGTCCGCTACAGCCCGGTTCATCGGAGTCCTGCTAGCCCAGCACTACTGTTCAGGACACTTGACTGGCGGCATGTGTTTCACTTCGTTCCTATGTCTGTCCCTTCGGGGAAATGTCACGCAGTGATATCCGGAGTCCTGCCTAGCCTGCTACAGCTCGGGTTCCCCGGAGTCCTGTTAGCCCAGTGCTACAGCCCGGAATCACTCGCTGATGACCGACATGCTCGATGTGATTCATGTATGCCTGTCTCCATAGGTCTGTGCCGCTTTGGGTTCACGACTAGCCATGTCGGCCCAGGTTCTCTGTTATATGGATGCTAGCGACACTATCATATACGTGAGCCAAAAGGCGCAAACCGTCCCGAGCCATGGTAAGGTGACACCCATGGGATACCGTGCGTGAGGCCGCAAAGTGATATGAGGTGTTACCGGCTAGATCGATGTGACTTGGAATCGGGGTCCTAACAGCGTTGGCATCAGAGCCGGACTGCCTGTAGGTTCGTTGAGCCAAACTGGTCGATGTCGAGTCTAGAAATGCTTTAGTTATATGTAGGGGAATTGATTGTGGGAGGGAACGTAAGGCTCTTTTACTCCTTTACCCTATGCCCTCTGATCTGAGTCTTTCTCTTCTCATTCAACGTGGGTTAAGGACTAGGCTCTCTTCTTCTATCAGGTTCACGTGTTACTAATCCGTAGTAGCTTATAGGATTGTTGTTACAACTCCCAGTTCAGTTTCTACTATTTTTAGTATGTTGCTAATTGAATCAGAACCTTGATATGATGTTGTTGAGTGGTATTGCAGACTGTTGTGGATGTCTCAAATCTTTTTCTGAGCATTTACAGCTGTTATGCTGTCCAATTTTCCCTAGAAATTCTAATGTCTTTGCTTTGTGGTTGTGCTTTCAGATGGCCAACCGTGTTCAAAACCAAGTGGTTCGCCTGACCCGGTGCCTCGACGTGCCCGGTCATACTGCTATGTTAGTCCGGGTAATGATCGAGACGGGTTACCGTTGGTATCCCGAATACACTGTCGAAGAGCAGTTCCGCGACTTTAATCAAAGCCAATATTTCTGCACCGTCAGGATATTTCCTTCTTATCCTGGATCTACCGAGCCCCTTCACTGTTCCTATGGACTCGGGGTTACTGTTGAGATGGCTGTGCAGGATGCTGCCTATTCCATGATGACCATCATGCGAGTCCGGACTGGCCTGCTTCGGAACACCGACTTCCGTTACATGCCAGCTTCACTTCCGGGAGCGCAAGGGTATCTTCAGGCTATCTATGCTGACTCCACTCAGGAGGACTCATTAACTCGTACCACTGCCGAGATGCTCGAAGATAAGGACCGAGAGAATCGGGCCTTGAGGTTGGAGCTTTTCAATACCCGTGCTGATCATTGGGCCACATTGACTCGGTTTGCACCTGCGGTGCAAGCTGGATGTATGGATACAAGGGATCTGTATCCTGTGAGATCTGCTCTGCCAGACATGGTGGATTGGCGTGATGTGGGGGGCATCACCCCACCCCGTGGTCCTCGCAGGCCACCGTTTGTTGGTCCAAGACCTCATCCTAGCCCCTATGGTCCACAGGCTCCTCAGGACCGTCTGTTCCCGGATGATCACGTTGAACTTCCAGGCTATGGAGGTGACTTCTATGAGGACTACTACGGAGCTGTCTGAGTTAGTAGTAGTATCACTAGTATTGTAATAGTTGTATCTCCACTGTCCTGCGTGACTTGTGGAATATGACTTGGCGTGTAATCAATTCCGGAGGTGTAGACAAATAATGTATAGGAGCTTGGAATGCCTCCGATGAGATGTAACGTCTTTCATCATAGTTGTACTGTAGCCTGGGCTTGTACTAAACTATGTATGATGTGTATGACCGTTGGTATATATATGGCAGTTTTATATTACCATGACATACGGATGAACATCTCTGCATTCCGTGTTATCCATTACATTCTGCACTTCCTTGCTAAGTTGAGCCATCCTTATCTAAACCGTTGTCTTGTTTTCTCCTAGGATGGTCAACACCCGCAGCAACCCTGCTGCCCCGGAGCAGGGGGAAGCCAGTGCAGCTAGGGGTGAAAATCTGCCTCACCCGCCTTCTCTGGCCGAAGTAATGCTGGAGGCGGAAAGAAACAAGCGTGAGACTAACCGCCTGCTGGAGCGGATTGAGCAGAACACTGCACGCCATCCGCGAAATGACTTGGTGTCAATCAATGACTTTATCAAGCTGTACCCACCAAAGTTTAACCATTCCGTCGAGCCCCTCGACGCGGATGACTGGCTTCGCAGCATCACCCACAAGCTACGTTCTGCCAACGTAGCCGAAGCCGACAAGGTTACTTACGCTGCCTACCATCTCGAAGGCCCTGCTAGCCTCTGGTGGGAAAATTTTGAAGCTATGCGCCCGGTCGGCCAAATCACTACTTGGGCTGAATTCAGTGAGGCTTTCCGTGAGCATCACATTCCGGAAGGTCTCATGGATCGCAAGAGGGAGGAGTTCTGCAATTTCACCCAAGGAAGACTGACTGTGGATGCATATAGTCGTGAATTTGGGAATCTGGCACGCTATGCCCCTGAAGAGGTATCTACTGACGCTAAGAAGCAGGCAAGGTTCCGCAAGGGACTTAGCCCTGAGCTTCGCCGCGATCTTCGTCTGCACGAGTGCACCTCCTTTTAGAAGTTGGTCAATAAAGCCATCAGTGCTGAGACAGGTCAGACTGATTATGACGCTTCACTCAAGCACTCCCGTGATTTTGGCTCTTCATCCGGCTCTGGAGCTCAGAAGCGCCGGGTGTGGATCCCAAGCACAACACTGCCACCCAGGTTCATCCCGAGGCCATCCTTTGAGGCGCCTCGTCCCAACCAGCAATTTGCACCGCCCAAGCCCTATGGTGGCCCCGCTGCTAACGCTGCTCCACGTCCCAATGTGGTGACTTGTTTCAAGTGTGGAGAGCCAGGTCACTATAGCCGAGAGTGTCCCCAGAACAACAACCCCAATCAAACTGGAAAGTCTGTTGGCCGTGGTAAGCCCGCGGGAAAGACATTCTACGCCAAGCCGGCCACCACTGCCCGTGGCCATGTCAACTATGTTTCAGCCGAGGAGGCTCATGAGGATCCTAACGTCATCCTTGGTACGCTCCTTGTTAACTGCCATCCGGCATCTGTTCTTTTCGATACTGGAGCATCTCATTCATTCATATCCGAGAACTATGCTCGAATGCATAACACGACATTCTGTGACATGCCCACTTCCATGGTAATTCAAACTCCGGGTTCCAAATGGCAAACTTCTAGAGTAAGCCATGGGAACGAAATTCTTGTCGATAGACTTGTCTTCCTTGCTTCCTTAATAGCCCTCAAGTCCTCGGACATAAACATCATTTTGGGCATGGACTGGATGTCAGCTCATTATGCTAAGATTGATTGTGCCACTAGAACCGTTCAACTTACTCACCCATCGGGCAAGACAGTCAATGTCTTAACTCGAGTGGCCAAGCGCCAGCTCTACTCCCTAAATGCCAACCCCCTTCCATACCTTGAGGATGTTTCGGTAGTCCGAGACTTTCCGGATGTCTTTCCAGAAGAACTGCCAGGTGTTCCACCTGACAGGGATGTCGAGTTTGTGATAGACCTTGTTCCAGGAACCGTTCCAATTTCCAGAAGACCCTACAAGATGGCACCCTTAGAACTAGCTGAGCTTAAGAACCAACTCAATGAGTCCTTAAAAAAGGGTTTCATCCGTCCTAGTTCCTCTCCTTGGGCCTGCCCCGTCCTCTTCGTCAAGAAGAAGGATGGAACGGATCAAATGGTTGTGGATTACCGACCTGTCAATTTGGTCACCATCAAGAACAAATACCCGCTTCCCAGGATCAACGATCTGTATGATCAGCTCGCTGGATCCTCAGTCTTTTCCAAGATGGATTTGAGGTTGGGCTACCATCAAATCAAAATCAGAAACGGGGACATTCCCAAAACGGCCTTTGTTACTCGTTATGGCCAATACGAGTACACCGTTATGTCCTTCGGTTTAACCAATGCCCCAACCACCTTCTCCCGGTTAATGAACTCGGTCTTCATGGAGTATTTGGATAAATTTGTCGTAGTATACCTCGATGACATACTCATCTACTCCAAGACTGAAGAGGAACATGCCAAACATCTAAGGCTGTTATTGATGAAACTTCGAGAGCATCGCCTTTATGCCAAATTCTCCAAGTGTGAATTTTGGTTGCCAGAAGTGACCTATCTAGGCCATGTAATCTCTGGTAAGGGTATTGCTGTCAATCCCGAGCGAGTTCAAGCCGTCCTTGATTGGACTCCACCTGAGACGGTCAAGCAAGTTCGGAGCTTCCTTGGCTTAGCGAGCTATTGCCGCCGCTTCGTCGAGAATTTCTCCAAGGTTGCTAAACCTCTAACTGAACTCCTCAAGAAAGATAAAAAGTTCGAGTGGACTCCACAGTGCGAGTTCAGCTTTCAGGAACTGAAAAGACGCCTGACATCTGCTCCCGTACTGGTACCACCAGATTTCTCCAAGGACTTTATTATCTATTGCGACGCCTCGCGACAAGGACTAGGTTGCATACTCATGCAAGATCGTCAGGTAATTGCCTATGCTTCACGGCAATTACACCCACATGAGGAAAATTATCCCACACATGATCTAGAGCTTGCAGCTGTAGTCCATGCACTCAAAACTTGGCGACATTACCTCCTCGGTAATCGTTGCGAGATCTTCACCGATCACCAAAGTTTGAAATATATCTTCACCCAACCAGATTTGAATCTCAGGCAAAGACGTTGGGTCGAGTTGATCTCGGATTACGACTTAGGAATAACTTACACCCCGGGCAAGGCCAATGTCATGGCTGATGCGCTAAGTCGTAAGTCCTATTGTAACAACCTGATGTTACAACAAAGTCAACCACTTCTCCATGAGGAATTTCGTAAGCTTAATCTTCACATTGTTCCTCGAGGTTTTCTATCCACCCTGGTGGCGAAACCTAACCTTATGGATCAAATCATAACCGCCCAGCGGTATGATAAGGGCATATCCCGGATAAAGGAAAACATCGCTAGCGGAGTTGCTAAATGTTTCTCCATGGATGAGCGAGGTGCTGTCTTCTTCGAGAACCGTTTGGTGGTTCCCAAGAAACAACATCTACGCCAGTTGATCCTTAAGGAAGCTCATGAATCTCCTCTCACCATTCATCCCGGTAGTACTAAAATGTATCAAGACCTACGCCAGAGGTTTTGGTGGACTAGGATGAAGAGAGAAATCGCTCAATACATTGCTAATTGCGACGTTTGTCGTCGTGTTAAAGCAGAGCATCAACGGCCTGCTGGCACCCTTCAACCTTTGGCTATTCCCGAGTGGAAATGGGATAAAATCAGTATGGATTTCATCACTGGGTTTCCCAGGACCAAGAGAGGGAATAATGCCATCTTCGTCGTGATCGACCGTCTTTCCAAAGTAGCCCACTTTCTACCTGTTCGTGAGAGTATCACCGCTAGCCAGCTAGCCGATTTATACATCTCCCGAATAGTGTCTCTTCATGGTGTTCCATTGGAAATTAACTCAGACCGTGGGAGTCTCTTCACCTCTCGATTTTGGGAAAGTTTCCAAAATGCTATGGGAACTCATCTCTCCTTTAGCACCGCCTTCCATCCTCAGTCAAGTGGTCAAGTAGAACGAGTCAATCAAATTCTGGAGGATATGCTCCGAGCTTCTGTCATCTCGTTCGGAATGAGTTGGGAGAAATGCCTTCCATTCGCGGAGTTTGCTTATAACAATAGTTATCAAACTAGCTTGGGCAAGGCTCCTTTCGAAGTTCTCTATGGACGAAAATGTCGAACGCCTCTTAACTGGTCAGAAACCGGGGAAAGACAACTCTTTGGCCCGGATATGATTCAGGAAGCAGAAGAGCAGGTTCGCGTTATTCGTGAGAAATTGAAAACAGCCCAATCTCGTCAAAAGAGTCAATATGATCGTAAACATAAGCCTATGACTTATGAAGTCGGCGAGAAGGCTTACCTTCGGGTTACTCCGTTAAAGGGAACCCATCGTTTCGGTATCAAAGGCAAATTGGCTCCTCGTTACATTGGACCCTTTCGCATTCTTGCCAAACGGGGAGAAGTTGCCTACCAATTAGAACTACCTTCGCATCTTTCTAGAGTTCATGATGTCTTCCACGTTTCTCAACTCAGGCATTGCTTCGCGGATCCTATCCATGGAGTGGACCACGAAACGCTTGATCTACAAGATAACCTCTCATATCGGGAATATCCCGTTCGTATCCTTGATCAAGCCGAGCGTACCACTCGACGTCGTAATATCAAGTTTCTCAAGATTCAATGGTCACACCATTCCGAGAAAGAAGCCACTTGGGAAAGGGAGGATCGTCTTCGACTCGAGTATCCCACCTTCTTTCCAGAGGATCCTAAATCTCGGGACGAGATTCTTTTGAGTGGGGGTGAGTTGTCACACCCTAGCTAGTTCAAGCATTAGAGTGTGCATCATGTTTAATTTCCTTTTAAGTTTGAAATGGGGATGACAGAACCCCCAACACCCCCTGGAAACAACTAGGGTTTACTAAAATTATTTTCAATGAACCTGAAATGCCCTTCTAAAAAGTTCACCCTCTTTGTCTTGGGTTAGAACCTCTGGCAAAATTGGTGCACAATTTTCTAGGTCAATAGAAGGTCATTGAATTAAATCATAAGTATTTGATTTTGGGCATTTAAATGCTATAAAATAATTTAAATGCTCAGATAATTCTGGAAATAAATGTTTGCTGTTGGAAATATTCTAAACAGAGCCCACAATTATTTTCAGGATTTTTGGAAACGTTTTAGTATTTTTAATAAAGCCCAATAGTTGCAGTTAAATAGAAAAAGAAAACAAACCAGAAAAAGAGAGAGAGGGAGAAGCCCACCTGGGCCTTACCTGTGCTGGTCCGGCCCACCCGGCCTGTGCCAGTCGTCACCCACCTCTGCCAGTAGGCAGAGGCGTGTCGCCGGCGCGTGCTCCCGCGGCCACCTCCTGCTTCCACCTCCTGCTGCCTCCTCGTCCCCATCCGAGCGCCACGGAGACGCCCAACACCTCCCTGCGCTCCTCCCCTCTCTCCCCCTCGTCTCCCTCACCCTCTCCCACGATGGCCGAGCGCGATCCTCGCTGCCGTTCGCCGTAGTTGTCACCAGAGCCACCCCCTCGCCTCCCTGACGTGCCCGTGAGCTCCGCCTCCATCGTCCACGCCTCCTCGTCGACTCACGCGACGCCGGACGCCTCCAAGCGCCTCCCCGACGCCTTCTTCTTCCTCGGTCCGCCGAGATCGCCGGCAACGCCCCGACGACGTCCGACCTCCCCCGAGCCCGCTGAGACGCGTCCTGCAACCGCCGTGAGCTCCTCTACCGATCCCCCCTCTTCTCTGCTTCGTTTGCTCGCCGTAGACGCCGCCCCCTTGCTCACCGTAGCACGCCGCCGCGTGAGCTCGACGCCGGCGTCACTCCGGTGGCCATTTGGTCAAGCGCGGGTGCTTAACGCACTCACCGCACCTCGTAGCGCCTCGCTAGTGCGTCTGTTTCCCCGCTAGCTCGCTGCAGCAGCAAAACCACCAACGGCCGAGCTCCGGCCGCCGCCACGAGCTCGACTCCGGCGAGCTCGCTCCACCCCAGCTCCTCCCACTTGCCCCACTAGATGCGCACGAGCCCCAGCTACGCGTAGGACCAAACTGCGGTCGAATTGGTCGCCTGTGGCCGATTTCCGAAGCTCTCCGCCGTCTCGGCCTCGCCGGCGACTCAACGCCGGCGGGATTAACCCCGCTGACCAGGGGTTTGACCCCAGTTTGACTCCGCCTGAGACACTGATAGGTGGGGCCGGCTCCTAACTAATTCAGATTAGTTTAAATTAGAGCTAATCACTCTGTTAGAGGTTAATGACGTCGTTAACTAACCCTCTCTCACTGACATGTGGGCCCAGAGCCTAACTAACCCAGTTTAGTGCTAACTAAACACTAACTAACTCTGTTAGTTAGCTGAGAGACTGACAGAAGGGGCCCACCAGTCAGGTTTGACCTAGGCTGGCGCCTTTGACCCGCTGACGTCACAGTGACGCAGTGCTGACGCATTAACTAATTACTGGATTTATTCTTTAATAGGAAATTCCAGAAAATAGTCAAAACTTCTAAAAATCATAGAAAATCAACCATAGCTCCAAATGCAAAGATTTATATATGAAAAATGATCAGAAAAATTCAATCCATCCATCTGTAATGGTTTCATGCATGACAAAACAAGTTAACCCTACTGTTTAAGCAGAATAAGGTAATGGACTAATAAGGCCATGTTTAATGAGCTAATATTTGAATCTTTGATTCAAATGAGTTCATACCCTTCTGTTTTAGCTTGCATTAGGCCAAAACACTTTCATCTTGCCATGTCATAGCATGCATCATATTGTTGCATATTGCCATGTGTTGATTATGTTCAGTGTGTCTTTCGTGGTAGGTTCTGCCTCCGAGGATAACCCCGAGTATCCGTCTGAAGGGCAGTACCCTACTACCTCTACAACAGGCAAGCAACCCATTGATCATTCCGATACAACCCATGTTCCCGCTTCTGCTCTTGTTTACTGCATTAAGACAACGCGTTTCAAACTGCTGTGTGCTACGGTAGTTGAACCCTTATCCTCTGCATGACCTGTCATTGCCACAGTAACTAGATGAAACCCACTAGCATGTGTAGGAGTTGATTGAGCCATGTATGTGATTCCTACTTTGCTATGCCTGCTATGCTTAGAGTTGTGTCAGGTCTGGTTCATCTGGGTGATGGGCTAGAGTGAAATGTTTATGTCGGTAACGTGAGGGATGTGTGGAACATGTTTTGGTAAAGGTATCGATGAGAGGCCATGTAGGAGTACATGGTGGGTTGTTTCATTGAGGCCGTCCCTAAGAACTGAGATCTGTATGTGTGATTTAAGATTCAACTACTACCATGCATTGGGATCCTTAATTGACCCTCTCGGCTTCTTAAATACCTTAGTACTCTGTCCAGGAGTTGCAAATAGTTTCTGGTGTTGTAGGTTATGTGTTGGCGGCCGTGCGTAGCGCTGACCCTAGGGGTGGGCTATGTTGCGGTAGATACACCTTGGCAGGGTGTACCGAGTCACCCGTTTGGTGTCTCGGGAACCCTGTTCACATCATTCGGGGCCGTAAGCGGAAACCTCGGCCGGACTCCCTGTGGATGGAACCTGGATAGGCGATAAACCTGGACTAGAAACTTAAGTGTTTAGGTAGGCCGTGGCCGACACCCTCGCTGGGCTTCCGCTTGAAGGTTGCCGAGTACATGTCGTGTAAACGGCGGTAAGTGGTGAAAGCGTATATGAAGAAGTACACCCCTGCAGGGTATAAAACTATTCGAATAGCCACGTCTGCGGTAAAGGACTACTTGGTTGCCTATACAATTCATAGACAATTTAAATGGATACTATTAAAAGTCTCAAGATAAGTGTGAGTACCGAGGATGGCCCTCTCGTAGGATAACGAGAGAGGATCCCCGGTGTAGTATTGTGTTGGTGAGTAGTGGACTTGTGTGCGAAAACTATTTTACTAGTGGAGTTCCGTAGGATAGCTTAGCCAAGAGTCAAAGCTGGCTTGCTGCAATAACCCCACCACCTTCTTGAGAATGAGCATGTATATTAGGTTCTGATCTAAGACTTGCTGAGTACCTTTGTAATCATGTTTGCTTAATTACTATTTTCAGACAACAACACCGCCCCCTCCGATGGGTTCTACGTAGACCTTGACGTCGACGAGTGACTAGCCACCCAGGTGGTGATCCTGGCCATGGAGGGCCCTATGTAGATAGACAGGCTTCGAGAAGCCTTCTTTCTTTCTAGTGTCTGTACTCAGACTAGTTGCTTCCGCATGTGCTTGTATGATTGTATGACTTGAGTGTCGGGTCATGTGACCCCTATCTATATGAACATGTTATGTATGGCTCTCGGGAGCCTTTAAATAAAGTACTTGAGTTGTAGAGTTTTTTTGTGATGCCATGTTGTATGTACTCATATCGGGCATATTGTGTGTATGATTGAAATGCTTGGTATGAGTGGGATCCGACAATCTAGTTGTTTATCCTTGGCAGCCTTTCTTATGGGGAAATGTAGTCTAGTGTTCCTCGAGCCATAGTAGTCCGCTACAGCCCGGTTCACCGGAGTCCTGCTAGCCCAGCACTACTGTTCAGGACACTTGACTGGCCGGCATGTGTTTCACTTGGTTCCTATGTCTGTCCCTTTGGGGAAATGTCATGCGGTGATATCCGGAGTCCTGCCTAGCCTGCTACAGCCCGGGTTCCCCGGAGTCCTGTTAGCCCAGTGCTACAGCCCGGAATCACTCGCTGATGACCGACATGCTCGATGTGATTCATGTATGCCTGTCTCCATAGGTCTGTGCCGCTTTGGGTTCACGACTAGCCATGTCAGCCCGGGTTCTCTGTCATATGGATGCTAGCGACACTATCATATACGTGAGCCAAAAGGCACAAACGGTCCCGGGCCATGGTAAGGTGACACCCGTGGGATACCGTGCGTGAGGCCGCAAAGTGATATGAGGTGTTACCGGCTAGATCGATGTGACTTGGAATCGGGGTCCTGACAGGTCTTGCCGTGGCGCCTGCTGTCATCCCCGGCAAGGCTCTTGCCGGGGGCCTTGTGGTCCTCCTTGGCTGGGATCCCGCCAAGGATCATCATCTTCTGAAGGGTGTATCTGATCTCGAATGTCTTCACAAAGATCTGCATGCCACCACAGGGATGTCTCCCGAATCCTTGCCCCATGGGGGCAGTGGACTCAAGGGTGACTCACTCCATAGGTGTGGGGTGAGCTGCCATGGCAAGGGTCTTGCCGGGTTTGCTAAAACCGCCTCCTGGCAAGGATCTTGCCGGGGGGTCCGCTTCGTCCCCTTTGCTCTTTGTGGTCTTGGTCTTGGCATCGTTCTGCTTCTCCTGAGCTTCAGCCTTACCTTGGCTCACCTCCCTTGCCTTGCTCAGTGTGGTGCTGCCCGTGGCTCAGACTGCCCGTCCACAGTTATAGGGGTACAAAAAGTGTACCCCTCTTTTTGTACACCGACAGGAGCCCCCGAGACTGGGCCACTCATAAGCGCAATCGCGTTATTGGGCTAGGCCCAAAAATGGTGCGCGGGCAAGTGGGGCGGTTTTTACCGTGGTAAGTCTCTTCACGCGCTGTGCTTCCCATGCTTCCCGCGCGTGGCGCGGCGTGGGGAGGCGTGTGTGACGTGGGCGGCATGCGTGGGGCTGAGCTCTGCATGCATGCGTCACGTCGTAGTAAAGGGGGCAGTTTGCGCCTTCCCCATAAACGGAGGGAGGCGTGGAGGCGCGACCCATTTACTGAACGGGGCCGAGGCGTGGTCTTCAAGGCGTCCACTCCCCACGATCACGGGGTGGGGAGAGGTCGCCTCACCCGTCGCCTCGGTCCTGCACGCCTGCCACGTGGCTCTCATGCGCTCAGGGTGGTGAACGGTGGAGGCGGGAAACCGGGCCGCCGCAGGCTGGGGCGGCGGGTTGGTCCCAGTTCCCTGCGCCTTCCGCGTCTTGATTGGCTGAGCGGGGCGGCCGAGCCCCCACCCCGTTCCTTTATAAAGAGCGGGAGGGGGGGTGGCGTCCCGCATTCCTTCATCTCCTCCTTCCTTCAGCTTCTGCTCCCCCTTCCATCCGTCGTGGAGAGAGGGAATCCTGGTCCTTCAACGGTGGCGGCGAGGGTCGCCGCTCGACAACGCATCCCTCCTTCTCCTGCATCCGCGGTGGCAGAGCCAGCCGCGAGGGGAAGGGGGAGGGGGCGAGGCCGTGGGCGAGGCCGAGGCGCTCGGGGAAGAGGAGGACGGGGCGATGCGCCGGCCTCGCCTCCGCCAGCAGTTCTTCCCCCCGTGGAGGGCCACGTTGGGGATGACCCTTGCGAGTTCTTCGTCAGGCTACGCCGGCCGCCTCGCCGTCGCCTTCGTCTCCCGACTCCATTCGCGCGGGAGATGGAGCTGGATCCGCCGGAGTCGTTGTGGCTGCACATGAGGGGCTGCGCGATCAGTGGCACGCGGGCCCGCGTCGATTTCCCCGCCCCTAATTTGATGTATCTCCGTCGGGGATGGAAGATGTTTGCCCATATCCACCGCTTGACGGAGGGGCTCACTCTCCATTTTAAGCTGATGGAGGGTGGCCTTCTCTCCGTCAAGGTCTTCGGGTGCTTTGGGACCCATGCAAGGTGCTGCGTGGAGAGCTCTTTTGATAGTGAAGACTCCTCCTCGGGCGGGAGTGACGAGGAGGACAGCGGCAGCGACGACGAGGGTAGTAGGCGGCAGGATGATGGGTCCGATTAGGTGTCGGGCGCCGCTCCGTGCGGCACCGGCGACCCCATCATCCGCGTCGCCGGCTCTCTGAACTTCTCGGGGTCGTCTCCTTGGGCGGCTGGCGTTGGGAGGCTGCGGAAGAGGAAGAGGGCGGGCGGCAAGGCCGTCAAGTCGGAGTACGCGGGCACCGATGGCTTCGACGCGTGCTGACGTCCTGCCGCCTCGTCTTCGAGCTCTGCTTCCGGCGCCGCCATCACCATCCAGCCTTCGGACGGCCACCGAGATGTTCTCTTGGTGTCTTCTGCCACCCGTAGCTCGCCTAGGCGCTCCTTTTGCCCTTTTCGCCTCCTTCACCTGCCTCCTGAGGAGAGGGACAAGAAAGGGATCACGGGCACCTTATCTCTTTTTAGTTTGTAAGCCTTCGGGCCTTAGCTGAATTTAAAACTTGTAATCCCATCATTCATGTTTTTCATTCCCTATGGACTGTACCTGAGTGGAATGTTTTTAATGAAAAAGGGATGCTTGCCGGGTCATTTGTTTGTGGGTAGAACCCACGACAAGGAGTAAATCCTTGATATCTTCAAGATAAACATTTCCTTGCCCGGCAACAGGCCTTGCCATCTTCCCACTTCGCTCGACCTTCCTCACGCCTTTGGCAGAGGCAGGGATGAGGCGGGTTCTGGCTCCTTGTTTCATCCTTTCGCTGCCGTGACTATGACCAAACTTGGCCCCAGGAACGACCCCTAGGGCCTAGAGTTATGGGAGCACGGTAGCTTAGGGGAAAACGAGGTTTCACATACCTCAGTCCATAATGGAATGCATGATAAGGGATGAAGAACTTATCTGAAGATGCAGCCCCCGACAACTCTGGTTCGCCGTGGGTGAATCTTTGCTCTTGCAGCCCCCGGCAATGCTGGCTTATCGGGGGCTAGATGCTGGTCTGTTCATCTTCTTTTCCTCCCCAAGTGGTTCGACACAGATATCCGTGTGTCCTGTGAACCAAAGAAGACAAAAGAAAGACAAAGAGACACACACTCGACCTCTAAGCTAGGGGTTAGTCGCCGTTAAGCACTATCAACCCTAACCAAAGACGAGACTCGAGTTAGCATGCATGCTATAACTTAGGGCGCCAGCGCTTCATTTATTTGTGCTCAGGGTCTGCGCCTGGCTTTATACAAAGGGTTACATGCATCATCGGCAATGCTTGTACAAAAGGTGGCTTGCCGGGGGGCCCGACAAGCCGCGCCTCACAGGTAAAACTTGCGAAGATGCTCAAAGTTCCAGGAGTTACTCACTGGAACGGCATCTTCGGTCTCCAGGCGGACTGCGCCGGGCCTGGTGACTCGTATTACCCGATAAGGGCCTTCCCACTTTGGCGTCAACTTGTTGGAATTCTTGTCCGATTGAACGCACCGAAGGACAAGGTCGCCTTCCTCAAGGCTTCGGGCATGAACCTTGCGGCTATGGTAGCGGCGCAAGGCTTGCTGGTAGCGTGCTGCTTTCACAGCTGCCTGCAGACGATCTTCCTCAAGGAGCATTGCGTCATCTTGCCGCAGTTGCTCTTGCTCAAGCTCATCATAAGCGAGCACTCGAGGTGACCCGTATATGAGTTCAGTGGGGAGAACTGCTTCTGCCCCGTATACCAGGGCAAAAGGTGTCTGGCCGGTGGCTCGATTTGGCGTCGTCCTGATCGACCAAAGAACCGTCGGCAACTCATCAATCCAGCGCCTTCCACTCTTGTGTAGCCTGTCAAAGGTCTTGGTCCTTAAGCCTTGCAGTACTTCAGCGTTTGCCCTCTCAGCTTGACCATTGCTTCGTGGGTGAGCAACGGAAGCGAAATAGACTTTGCTGCCAAGGTCTTGGATATATTGCATGAAGGTGCGGCTTGTGAACTGTGTGCCGTTGTCGGTGATGACCCTGTTGGGTACACCAAAACGGCACACTAGTCCCTTGAAGAACTTGACGGCTGACTGAGCTGTGACCTTCCTCACTGCCTCCACCTCCGGCCACTTTGTGAACTTGTCGATTGCAACGTACAAGTACTCAAAGCCCCCGACAGCGCGGGGGAAATGGCCCAGTATGTCGAGCCCCCAGACCGAGAAGGGCCAGGAGAGAGGAATGGTTTGAAGGGCTTGAGCTGGCTGATGAAGCTTCTTTGAATGGAACTGACACGCTTCACACCTGGTGACTAGTGTCGTTGCATCCTGGAGGCCGGTGGGCCAGAAGAAGCCTTGCCGAAATGCCTTGCCGGCAAGGGCCCTTGACCCGATGTGGGACCCACATATGCCTCCGTATATCTCCGCCAACAGCTCCAGTCCTTCCTCCCGAGGGATACACTTCAATTTCACACCGTTCGGCCTCTTTCTGTACAGGACGTCATCGACGAACTGGTACATGGTAGAGCGACGGGCTACTTTTTCGCTTCTTCCCGCTCTTCAGGAAGTTCCCTTGTTTGGAGGAATCGGACGGTATGCTGTGCCCACGCTGGAGCCTGGGGCTCGACGGCGAGGACTAAAGGCATTTCCTCCGCTATAGGAGCGGCTGTCTCGACGGCAAGAGCTTGACGCTCCGCCGGAGCTAGCCGTCCCGTGGCGGGCTCAGTGTCCCTGGCAACATTCTTGCCGGCGGCTCCGGGGCGCTCGGCGGGAAAGTACTTGTCGGGTCCTAATTTCCTCCTCTTGTTCTGCTCTGTTGATGGATCAATGGATGGCTAAGTTAGCTGGAGCACAAAGGTACCTGGTTCCACAGGTAGCTTGAGGGCAGCGCGTTTTAACAGGTAATCGGCGATATCGTTCTCCGCTCGGGGAACGTATTCAGCATGTATACCGTCGAAACGCTCTTCCAGCTTTCTCACTTCATCGACGTAGGCCTTCATTAACGGGCTCTGGTAGTCCTTGTTGACTTGCTTGACGACGAGCTGCGAGTCGCCCCTGATGATGAGCTTCTTGATTTCGAGGTCTGCCGCGATCCTAAGACCGGCAAGCAGCCCTTCGTACTCTGCCGTATTGTTTGTTGACACCTCCCTGGGGAAGTGCATCTGGATCACGTACTTGAGGTGCTCTCCGGTGGGCGCGACAAGCAGCACGCCAGCCTCGGCGCCGTGTAAGGAGAAATCTCCATCAAAGTACATGATCCAACTGCAACTTGCCTCCTTGCTGGGGAGAGCAGTCTCTTGGGCTTCTTCGTCAGGCGTTGCGGTCCATTCTGTAATGAACTCCGCCAGGACTCGGCTCTGAATCGTCGAAGTACTTTCAAACTTGAGGCCAAAGCTGGACAGCTCCAGTGCCCATTCCACAATTCTTCCCGTTGCATCTGGATTGTGCAATATCCGTTGCAGAGGGAGGCGAGTGACGACAGTGATCTCGTGTGCCTGGAAGTAGTGACGCAGCTTCCTCGAGGCCATAAGAAGGTCGAAGAGCAGTTTCTGCACGCCGGAGTACCTTGATCTAGCCCCTACAGGAGGGAACTAACAAAGTAGACCAGGTGCTGCATCATTTTCTTCTTTGGCGACACTTCAACTGGTTGTGTCGTCTCTGCATTGGTGGTGTCGGGCTCTGTCGCTGCCATTACCTCATCGTCAACCTCTCTCTGTGCCACTAGTGCGGCACTGACCACCTGATTCGTTGCCGCCAGGTATAGCAGCAACGGCTCCGGTGGCCTAGGCGCAACTAGTATTGGCGCGGAGGAGAGGTACTTCTTCAAATCTTGCAATGCTGCTTCGGCTTCTGGCATCCACTCCATCGGGCCCGCCTTTTCAGGATCTTGAAAAAGGGAAGGGCGCGCTCGATAGAGTTGGAAATGAATCTGCCCATGGCGGCGACGCAACCAGCAAGCCGACGCACATCCTTGATTCGCTTGGGTGCTTCAATCTGCTCTATAGCTTTGATCTTGTCCGGATTGGCCTCTATCCCACGCTGTGACACAAAGAACCCGAGAAACTTGCCGGACGGGCGCCAAAGACGCACTTCTCAGGGTTCAGCTTGAGATTGATCTTGCGCAGGTTTGCAAATTTTTCTTGCAAATCCGGTATGAGGGTTGCCCTGTCCTTGGTTTTGACCACTATGACATCCATATAAGCTTCCATATTTCTATGGAGCTGGGGTTCAAAACCAATCTGGACCGCCCTTGCAAACATCGAACCAGCACTCTTCAACCCGAAAGGCATCCGCATGAAACAATACGTACCACATAGGGTGATGAATGTTGTTTTCTCTTCGTCTTCTCTTGTCATGAAGATCTGGTGGTAGCCGGAGTAGGCATCGAGGAATGACAACAAATCACACCGAGCTGTGGAGTCAACAATCTGGTCGATGCGCGGCAACGGGAAGGGGTCCTTAGGACAAGCCTTATTGATTTCTGTGTAATCAATACACAGCCTCCACCTCCCATTAGCCTTGCGCACTATGACCGGATTGGCCAACCACGTTGGATGGAGCACTCCTCTTACCAAACCCACTGCTTCCAGTTTCCGGATCTCCTCTTTGATGAACTCTTGTCGTTCCAAAGCTTGCTTTCTGACCTTCTGCTTGACGGGCCACGCATGAGGACATATAGCAAGGTGGTGCTTAATCACCTCCCTGGGAACGCCGGGGATGTCGGAAGCTTTCCATGCAAACACATCGACATTCGCCCGCAGGAAGGTGACGAGCGCGTCTTCCTATTTGTCGTCAAGGGTGGAGCTTATGGTGAAAGCCCCTCCCGTGTCGTCCTCATTGACAGAAACCTTCTTGGTTCCTAGCGGTATGGCCCTGGGCTTCTTGTTTCCGCCGGTGGAGCTCTCTGGCACGTCCTCGACGGGAGCGCTACACTCCGAAGAGGTGCGCTTGCCGGAGTGGGTGTCTGAGGTCTCACCGGTCTTCTTCTTCTTCTTCCCTCCCGGGGTCCCAGCGGCAGGAGCAAGTGCCCTAGTGGAGGCAGCTGCTGCAATTGCTTGCTGGTATAGTTGGTCAGCTCAAATCAGCGCATCTTTCTTATCGGAGGGGATGGTGATGATCGTCACAGGTCCTGGCATCTTCAGGGTGTTGTAGGCGTAGTGTGACGCCGCCATGAACTTGGCCAGCGCTGGGCGGCCAAGGATCCCGTTGTAGGGCAAGGGGATCTTGGCAACATCAAACACGACCCTCTCCGTCCTGTAGTTCAGATCGCTTCCAAAAGTCACGGGCAGCGTGACCTTTCCCTTAGGTTGGCTTCTTCCCGGGTTGACCCCCTGAAATGTGCCCGTCTCCTTGAGGTCTCCATCAGGAATCTGCAGTTTCTCTATCACGGCAGGCGAGATCAAGTTCAGACCGGCCCCGCCATCGACTAGCATCTTTGTCACCTCGAGGTTGCATATTGTTGGTGAAACCAACAATGGCAAGCACCCGACCGCAGTAGTGCGATCAGGGTGATCCTCAGTGTCAAAAATGATAGGTGTGCTGGACCACTTCAGCGGCCTTTGAGCATCAAACGACGGCTCTGCCGCTGTAATCTCTTGCGCCCACTGTTTAAGCTAGCGGTGAGAAGTATGCAGCAAGGCGCCGCCGTCGATGCACATGGCCTCTGTAGCTTTCTGAAACTCTTGTTCGCCAGATTCGTCGTCCTCTTCGTGATCGTCGTCTTCTGGCTTTTTGTCACGGCCCCGGGCGGGCCTCTCCTGTTGTTTATCCTTGCCGCGACGGCCCGCCTGGCCGTCACGCTTCTTGCCGGACCCCTCAGCACTGTCTTGGCCCTTCTCCTTGTCCCGCCTCTCATATTCAGCCCTCTGCTTCTCAGCGAGGAGCTCAACCTGTCGGCAGTCTTGGAGAGCATGGCCTTTGGTGCGATGGATCTTGCAGTATCGCTTGCCGGAGTTCCCCGGCTTCTCGGCAACCGCCAAGGCCCGGCAGGCGACACATCCAGAAATTTCCTTGCCGGGGTCATCTGCCTTGGTTTTCTTGGTGGAGCCGGTGTCACCAGATCCCTCGATGGCAAGCACGGCTTTACCTTTGCGCTTCCTGTTGCGGTGCCGGCCCTTCTTCGCCGGGGCGGCAGTATCTTCATTTGAGGAGTCGGTTTCCACGCCAGGGTACTTCCTTCCCTCTTCAGCCCGGGCACATCTGTCAGCAAGAACATAGAGTTGTGCTACATCTTTCACCTTGTTCATTGCTAGCTCTTCGCGCATCTTGCGGTTACGCACGTTCTGATGGACGCGCTGATGATGGCGGCAGGGTGAACATCAGGGATATTGTACTGTATCCGGCTGAACCTCTGTATATACTTGCGGAGACTCTCGCCTCCCTTCTGGGGAATGACATGCAGGTCGCTCGCTTGGCCATGGGCTTGGTGGCCTCTAGTAAAGGCGCCCACAAACTCATGGCACAAATCCGACCAGTAGGAAATAGAGTCTACCGGCAAGTGCATCAACCATGACATGGTGTTGGGTTTAAGAGCCAACGGAAAGTAATTCGCAAGCACCTTATCGTCACGGGCTCCGGCAGCTTGCATCGCAATGGTGTAGATGCTGAGGAACTCGGACGGGTGGGTCTTGCCGCTGTACTTTTCACCCACGTCAGGTATGAAGGTGCGGTGAGTGGGCCACTGGAACTGCCGCAGCTCACGGGTAAAAGCCGGACAGCCTACCTCGTAAGGTAGGCCTCCAGGGCTCTCCGGTGCCGGGTGGTTCACAGCAGGCCCTGCTCGCCTGTCTGACTGGTGGCGCGCTCCGCGTCGGGGCTCGATAGTGGTTCGAGCGTCTTCATGTTCTCGTTCCCGAAGGACTTGGCGCTGGTCGCAGTGGGTCCGCGGGTCGGACGATGCTATGGAGATTTCGTCGCCCGCAACGTCGCGATGGGCTGGCATCCGTGATACCGGGCGAGGAGGAGGCGAGTGCACCGTGGTCGCGGTGCCGCCGGCTTTCCTGCCACTGGTGCGTGGGACTCCGTCGGAGCATCGACCCGGGGGCTCCACCGGACTCGGTTCGTCTTTGTTAGCCACCGCAACAAGGCTTCGGATAGTGGCTCTCCATTCGTCGAGTTTCCCTGTAGTGGGAGGAAAATCGAGGAGCAACTGCGCGCGCGCCAGGGCTTCCGCTGGCGTTGGTGGCAGCGAAACCTGCACGGATCGCGACGCGCTTCGACTTCTGACCATGTCAGAAGGAGCTCTTTCACGACCCTGCGGTCCCATGCCTCTTCACCAGCGCCTCGGCGAGCGGGCAGGTCTTCTACCTCCCGGGAGTGGCGCTCGGGGCTCTTCCCGCGGCGATGCCCGGGGTCTTCGGCATGGTTGCGCCGTTCGTCGCGCGCCGCTTGAGAGGAGCGCGCCGTCGGCGCCGGCGTGGGAGTCTTGGAGGCCCTCGCATCGCCTTCGGGCGGGGCGGTAGCGATCTTGGAAGGCCCCGCGCCACCCGCGGAGGGCCTGGCTCCGTCTTTGGATTTGGCGGCGTGCGACCCGTTACCCGGCGCACGAACATCGCCGCCTCCCAAACTCCGGCTGCTGGGATGGTGTTGGTGTTCGCGAACGGTGCCCCGGGTCCTTTCTGCGACCGGTCCGCTGCTCGCCCGCGTCGGGACGTGATGTCCAGCCTCCGACGGGCCAACCGCCACCGTCGTGTTCTTCTTGGGCGCCATGACGATGAAGAAGCGTCAAACTAACTGCTAAAGCCGATTCTCACAACTGCGCCCCCTACCTGGCGTGCCAAAGATGTCAGTGGGAACGACACCTATGGGATCACAAGAATCCCTACTACAGTTGCGGGGCGCGGGGTCATGAGAAGAGAAGATCAAACAGATAGCACACGGTTCGTTTATCCAGGTTCGGGCCGCGGGGATGCGTAAAACCCTACTCCTACTTTGGTGGATTGTATATCTATGTTCTTGAGCTAGCTATGGGGCGTGAGGAGCTCCAAAAATCCGAATCCTCCTCTTGGTCGCCTCGGGCCTCCATTTATAGGAAAGGGGTGGCCACAGTAGCACCAGGAGGTGGAAAGGGAACAATGATGCGAGGTTATCCCTCGCATTACATGACAAGGTGCATTTAATGCGTCTTGCCCAGGTGTCCTTGCATTATCGGGGTGAGGGAGAGCCATGTCTCGTCCGTCGCCGCTCCCTCTCGTGTCGACACGCGCCCTGGCCAGCGACGCCCGTGGTGCCATGTAGGCAGGCAGGCAGCTGATGTGGCGCAGTGGTGGGTCTCCACGAAGATCTGCATGCCGCCACGCAGGTGCCTGCCCAGCTGGTTGGGTCGGCAGCTGCATGCGAACGGCGGTGGAGGTTTGACTGGCGTGGGCCTGATGGTGGCCCAACGGGTGTTTTTGGCAAGGGCCTTGCCGGGGCCCCGGCAAGGGTCTTGCCGTGGCACCTGCTGTCATCCCCAGCAAGGCTCTTGCCGGGGGCCTTGTGGTCCTCCTTGGCTGGGATCCCGCCAAGGATCATCATCATCTAAAGGGTGTATCTGATCTCGAATGTCTTCACAAAGATCTGCATGCCACCACGGGGATGTATCCCGAATCCTTGCCCCATGGGGGCAGTGGACTCAAGGGTGACTCACTGCGTAGGTGTGGGGCGAGCTGCCACGACAAGGGTCTTGCCGGGTTTGCTAAAACCGCCTCCCGGCAAGGATCTTGCCAGGGGGTCCGCTTCGTCCCCTTTGCTCTTTGTGGTCTTGGTCTTGGCGTCGTTCTGCTTCTCCTGAGCTTCGGCCTTACGTTGGCTCACCTCCCTTGCCTTGCTCAGTGTGGTGGTGCCCGTGGCTCAGACTGCCCGTGCACAGTTATAGGGGTATAAAAAGTGTACCCCTCTTTTTGTACACCGACCCTAGCCCCCTCCGGTGTCTATATAAACCGGAGGGTTTTAGTCCATAGGACAACATACAATCATACCATAGGCTAGCTTCTAGGGTTTAGCCTCTCCGATCTCGTGGTAGATCAACTCTTGTAATACTCATATCATCAAGAATAAATCAAGCAGGACGTAGGTTTTACCTCCATCAACAGGGCCCGAACCTGGGTAAAACATCGTGTCCCCTGCCTCCTGTTACCATCCTCCTTACATGCACAGTTCGGAACCCCCTACCTAAGATCCGCCGGTTTTGACACCGACATTGGTGCTTTCACTGAGAGTTCCTCTGTGACGTTGCCGTAAGGAAGGATGCCTCATCTTGTTGTTAAAAACAACATTACCGCCGGGGGAGCTCTGGCTGTCGGCCAAACTCTCCGGCTAGGCAGTTTCGTCATGACCGCCTGTTCGGCCGCTGCACCGACGATGACTTCTCGGGTCATCAAAAACAACCTCCACATCGGCTCAGAACTCAGCGAGCAGATGGATACAATGGAGCTCTCTTCCCTAAATGAACTCTTGGATTGCATCGCCGCCTTGGGAGTCGCTATGGACTATGATCGGATTGGGCTGAAACCCGATCGAAGGGAGATTAACTCTCCACCGGTCACCCATCATGTTGCGATGGTGGAGGAACAATGTGACGATTCTTCCTCTATCTTGAGGACTAATTATGTCCGAATTCCTGAGCTCTCCGAGCCGGATACCCGTTTACGGGAGGACATCACCCAAACCCTGAACCTAGAGTCAGGCAGCGGGCCAGACTCATCGGGCGACATACCGGAATCCGAACTTCCAAGATCAGAAACCCCTCGGCCCCTGGGTCTCAGATCGGGTAGGGGTCCGGACTCAAATCCACCCACCCACCCAGATATAAACGATCTTTCCCACATCAGGCAAGAGCCCCATGAAACAGTACATCATTATTGGGCCAGATTCCTCCTTGTGATGAACAAGGTTAAGGACTGCCGCGAGGAAGATGCAGTCTCACTTTTCTCCAATAACTGCACGGACAAGGGAATCCTTAATGCCATAAGTCACCGTGACATATCACGCTTCGCCGACTTGGCGTCCATAGTACGAAAGTACCGTGCGATGGAAAGTGCCTGGAAAACCGAAACGAAATTTTGGGATAATCCGGCTCCGAATATGCACCCAGTTCGAGGTAAAAGGGTGCACTTTCATAAGACACCCGAGTTCATTACAAAGAAGCAAAAATCCTCTACAGGGCACGAAACCGTATTGGAGGGATGGCTTAACGGACCCTGCAAAATTCATAGCACAACGGATACAATACCAACGCACAGCCTTAGAGCATGTTGGATACTCCGGCAGATGGCCAAAAGTGGTGAGGATTTTCTTATCCCAAATACCACAGAGCACCATCCCATGGATAACAATACGGTATTAACAGTCTTTGAGACCTTCGCGTCAAATAATAGGCGCAAGCGAACACTCCGCGGCATTGCCGAAATCTGCCATGTAACAGCAATAAATCCATGGAGTTACATGGCGATTACCTTCAATGCCAGTGACAAACCTAAATTCCGAACAGCCAGAGCACCAGCCGCACTGGTCCTCAATCCAATCGTGGACGGCTTTCGACTCACCAAAGTACTCATGGACGGCGGCAGCGGATTAAACCTCATCTATGAGGAAACTCTTCACAAAATGGAAATAGACTGGAACCGCATTGAGCAAAGTAGCACAACCTTCAGAGGAATCATACCCAGTCGAGAAGCACGATGCGCTGGGAAAATCACACTAGATGTGGTATTCGGTACGCCAGAGAACTATAGGTCCGAAGAAATTACATTTCAAGTGGCCCCGTTTAACAGTGGATACCACGCCCTTTTAGGACGTGCGGCGTTCATGATCTTCCAAGCCGTACCCCATTATGGGTACATGAAGCTCAAAATGCCCGGGCCCAATGGAATCATCACTCTCGCCAGTGATCCGGACACAACACTCCGTGCCGAAAACAAAATAGCCGCACTGGCCCTCGAGGCATTATCCGAAGCCCTCTCGGCTGAGGAATTAACCACACTATGCTCCACAGTGGACTGGGACAACGTGATACTCGACAAGAGATCCAAGTCCACCTCTTTTAAACCAGCGGATGAAATAGTCAAATTCCAAGCCCACTCAATGGACCCTACAAAAACAGCCTCCATCGGGGCACAGTTAAACCCCGCCGTGGACGCCGCACTACGAGAGTTCCTGCGCGAGAATTGGGACATATTCGCCTGGCATCCCTCAGACATGCCAGGAATCCCATGCAGGCTGGCCGAGCATAGCCTCAATATCCTAAACGGATTCAAGCCGGTCAAGCAGGCTCTTCGGTGTTTCTCCGAACCTAAGAGACAGGCCATGGGAGAGGAACTAGCCAAGTTATTGGAGGCCGGATTCATCAGAGAAATAAAACACCCAAACTGGGTAGCAAACCTGGTGATGGTACCAAAGAAGGATAAATCATGGTGCCTTTGCGTCGATTTCAAGGACCTCAATAAAGCTTGCCCAAAGGGTCCCTTCCCCCTCCCCGCATTGATCAAATTATTGATGCTACCGCAGGACACGAGTCATTGTGTTTCCTCGACGCATACTCTGGTTACCACCAAATCAAGATGGTGGAGTCCGACCAAGCCGCAACGGCATTCATCACACCATACGGTCCCTTCTGTTTCAACACAATGCCTTTTGGGCTCAAAAACGCCGGCACAACATATCAGCGCATGATTCAGACATGTCTGGAGAAACAAATCGGCAAAACAGTAGAGGCATACATAGATGATGTGGTTGTTGAAACCAAACACGTCGACTCTCTGATAGACGACTTGAGGCTCACATTCGACAACCTCCGAGCATACGACATCAAGCTCAATCCGGAAAAATGTGTTTTCGGTGTACCAGCCGGAAAGCTCCTAGGTTTCATTGTCTCCAGTAGAGGTATTGAAGCTAATCCGGCCAAAATCCGAGCTTTGTCACAATTGGCTACCCCAACAGACCTCAAACAAATCCAGAAGTTAACGGGATGTGTGGCGGCTCTAAGCCGCTTTATCTCCCACTTAGGAGAAAAGGCATTACCCCTTTATCGCCTGCTTCGGTGCACTGAACACTTCGAGTGGACGGACGCTGCCACAACCGGATTGGAAGAGATAAAAGCCATACTGGCAACCAACCCAATCCTGGTCGCGCCAAACATCGGCGAACCAATGCTATTATACATTGCGGCAACTCATCAAGTTGTAAGCGCAGTACTCGTCGTCGAACAAGAAGCGGACGGACATAAATTCCCTCTTCAAAAGCCGGTATATTACGTATCCACTGTCCTCACTCCATGCAAATCACGGTGCCCACATTATCAAAAGATAGCCTATGCGATATTCATGGCATCCCGGAAACTGCGACACTACTTTCAAGAGTGTTCGATTACAGTAGCCTCGGAGGTGCCACTCAATGATATTATAAACAACCGCGATGCCACGGGCCGGATTGCCAAATGGGCCATTAAGCTCCTCCCGTTCGACATAACATACAAACCCCGACGAGCCATTAAATCGCAAGTATTGGCCGACTTTGTCACCGAATGGACGGAAGCCGAACTCCCTAAAGAGTACGGCGAATACTCCAATTGGATTATGCACTTCGACGGCTCCAAAATGCTGGCTGGACTGGGGGCTGGCATCGTCCTGACGTCCCCAACCAGAGATACAGGTCAATACGTACTGCAGATACTGTACACAGACTCCAACAATGCAGCCAAATACGAAGCCCTGTTACATGGTCTTCGGATGGCAGTTTCCATGGGCATTCAGCGCCTGGAGGTGCATGGGGATTCGAACCTCGCAATATCCCAAATAAATGGAGACTTTGATGCTAAGGATCCGAAGATGGCGGCCTATCGTAATGCCGTCCTAAAGATGTCAGCTCGGTTCGAGGGGCTCGAATTTCACCATGTAGCTCGGGAAAACAATCAGGCGGCGGATATCCTCGCCCGCATCGGCGCAAAACACGATGTGGTCCCCCCCAACATCTTTTTAGAGAGGTTGTTTAAGCCATCCGTGGTATGGGAGGGGGACACCGGCAATATTAGTCCGAACCCGGCCGCAACACTCGACACCGAACACTCTGACATAATCGGAGGCTCTGCCACCGAAACAACACCTTTAGCCCACGTAATAATGGCCATCATAGCCCCGTGGACAGAACCATTCCTGGCCTACCTAACTAGGCAGGAACTTCCGGAGGACCAAAATGAGGCACGCTGCATAGTGCAGCGATCCAAGGCCTACAGGGTCCATGAGGGAGAATTGTATAAAAAACGCACTACCGGAGTCCTTCAAAGGTGCATCTCCGAAGAGGAAGGGCGGAACCTTTTGGCAGAAATTCACGCCGGACTCGACGGTCACCACGCCGCAGCCCGGGCTCTTGTAAGCAAGGCCTTCCGTACAAGATTCTATTGGCCGACGGCCCGGGCAGATCACAGGACTTGGTCAACGCTGCGCCGGTTGCCCGCTTTTTGCAAATCAAAGCCACATGCCACCCACCGCCCTCCAAACAATCCCCATTACATGGCCCTTCGCGGTCTGGGGGCTTGACATGGTTGGACCCCTTAAAGGGGGAACCCACAAGAAAAAATACTCACTGGTCATGGTGGATAAATTCACCAAATGGATAGAAGCCAAACCTGTTAAACAGCCGAATCCGGACCGGTGATAGACTTCATATCCGGGGTCGTACACCATTATGGCGTCCCCCGCAGCAGCATCACTGACAATGGCACTAACTTCACGGCCGATGAGGTAAAACTCTGGTGCAGCAAAATGGGCATCAAGCTCAATTATGCTTCAGTCTATCACCCACAAACCAACGGCCAAGTTGAGCGAGCAAACGGTCTTATAATGAGCGGCATTAAACCCAGATTAGTGCGGTCCTTAACGGAGTCTAACACGCACTGGGTAGAGGAGCTCGACTCCGTACTCTAGGGGCTGCGGACCACGCTGAATCGTAGTACCGGATATACACCCTTCTTTATGGTGTATGGCGCAGGGGCAGTCTTGCCCTGTGACATAATTCATGACTCACCTCGAGTGCGCATGTACGAAGAAAGAGAAGCCAAGCTCGATCGGCAGGACAGCCTGGACACCCTGGAGGAGGAGCGCAACGTGGCAAAAGCCCGTTCCGCATTTTATCAGCAGCAGGCTCGCAGATACCAAAGCAGAGAAGTACGGGCCAAAACTTATAACTTTGGCGAACTAGTTCTACACCTCCCGGATAAGAAAAAGAACAACCTCGAGCCCAAATGGGAAGGTCCCTTCATTATTGACCAAGTTCTAACCGGGGGAGCGTACCATCTGCGGGATGCATCGACTAATCGACTCGAGCCGAACCCATGGAACGCGGCTAGGCTCCGAAGATTCTACGCCTAGCGCCGGACTCTATGTTCGTCCCTTCCTCTGTCCATTTTTTGCATATACATTATCTGTCTTGTTTTTCTTTCTTTCTTTCTTTCTTTTATCCTCTCTCTAGGCCTTCAAGGGCCAACTTGTGCCTCGCTCGCAAATTATAGATGTGCTAGCCGCGCTCATCATACCTGGGGGCTTCTTTCACATAAGCTTAATTATTTATCTGGGCCTCATGCCTCGCACATGTGTTATACTTCCGCATGTACCTTTTTTCGCCATTATATGCATCGATATGACTTAAGTTTTGGCCAAGCTGGGTTGCCTGGCTCTTGTATTTATGCCCTACATTCCCGTTAATTCGGCTAGGGCATAAGGGGAGTACCTCTGCGATTGTTACTACCGGGTCAGCCGGATGTGTACCTCAGACTGGGTGAAGCCGAAAGCTAGCGTTCTTAAGGGAATATTTGGTCGGTGGACAAAATATGATTTTTATTTATTTTCCATATGTGCCCCCAGATGTTTTTTCCTATGTTTCCTATCGTAGTCCGGACATGCACTTTAGGGCATGCGTACCTAGGGAAAGGAACCCTTAACGGAACTATTCTCCCTGGAAGATGTTTCTTACTACCCATGTAATATAACATAACTAATTGGGCACTTGTCTGTTCAAGCACTAATGGCCCCTACGTCTGGTCTCCACGCATACCCCAGTTCTTATATAACCAAGCGGGTATTTGGATACACTCCGGACTATCGGGTCCCGAGGTTGAAGCGAAAAGGTCCGCCATGACAAATGATCTACAATCCGGCTAGAAGGCATTATACATGTCACTTTAGTTACATAGTCATGCATACTGACTAAATTCCTCTTCTATACCATCCAACATGCGGTCTAGCCTACAATCCTGTTGGGAATACTTTGTGGCTAATTCTACTTGCCCATAAACTAAGCTAACGGGAATATCTTTTCTGTCGGGCCCCACAGGTCCGACCTCGGCCATGTGATTTGGGTCAGCCTTGGTATACCGCGTCTTCACCATGGCCCAGGCTTCCCTGGCACCTTGATGGCAGGCTGATATCTTCCATAATCGGAAGCGCCGCCGTGCTCCCTTCAGTTTCTCCGTAAGCTTTGCAACGCCTTATGGCAAGGAGACGGATGGCCACAAGGCCTGGGCAACATCTTGCATCACCTGCCGAACTTGTTCGTGCAGTTGTGAGAGCTCGGATAGAAGATCACCCGCAGACCCGGGCATTTCCTCCGCGAGACGACCCGTCAGCATACCTAAAGACATAACACTATTAGTCGGCTTCTGCGCCGAACTCCTTCAAAAGGATTCGTTCAAGCACTTACTGAAAATGCCGCGTTGAAGCTGCTTATTCTTCTTCTCGGAGTCTGCAAGCTGGGCTCGAACATCTTTTAGTTCCACGCTCAGCTTGGTATTGGCGTCTTGGAGATTGTTTTTCTCCCGCCTGAACTCAGTCAGCACACGTTCGCCAGCCTATAGCTGTCACACGACATGCTGGTCCTCCGGATTTTCTCCAGATTCATCTGCAACATCTATTGTTAGATCTGCAGCCACGCCGCACACTATATGGTAACCGTCATTCTTTAAAGTAAATGTTACCAGCGGGGGATTTTTTCGGTTCCTTCAATGCGGCAATAGCGGCCCGCAGTTGGGTCTTGCATTCCTCTAGCTCCTGTGACAGCCGAGTATCCTTCTATGTAAGAACCTGCACAATAAAGATGATCCTTAAATCAATTTTGCTAACTGTTTCAAGTCTCAGGGACTACTAATACATATAATCGTCAGATTTACTGATCCGTGGCTCTGGCTAGACCATCTTGAGCAGCACGGAGGTACGCCTCTCCAGAATTGAAGGCATCAAATGCCTCTGGTGAGAAAAAAGCGTCGCGGAGTACGGCCCAGTGGCGCCTATGATTCATGGCGCTTTCCACTTCTGAATTTGTGGCGGATAATCTATTTGCATCCTCTGTAGGAGGATTGTCCGGCACCCACCCCATATCGGCTTCCGCCTCTATGTCCGGTCCTGGCGCCCGACTAGTGGAAGCTTGATTAGCAACATCGCCGGACATATTCCGGCGAGCGTTTTTTCTGTCAAAGAAACACGGGCGTCATTACATTTCAAGAAAGATGACAACCACGGAGCGGGGTTTCTATTATACCTTTGCGCCGGCGTCTCCGTCCTGACCGCCTTCCTTTTTGGCCTGTCCAGCCTCGGTGCCTCTTGTTGGTGAGTTGCTGCGGGTTCGGCAGGGCGTCCCGAATGCCTTCCCTATAAAACGCCATATGTATATGGTAGGTGAAGTGTCTAAAAAGGGATCCTAGTTTTTGGAGTTGGGATTTTTGGTTTTTCTTACATGCGATGCAGGAAGCAGTCCGGGATAGTCGGCCGTAATGGCCACCATGGCATCATCGCAACTTAACTGATAGAACTGCCGGTCTATCAGCTCCACGAATATGACCGGATCTTCTTCGAGTCCAGAGTCGAGGGCCCGGTCAGGGTCCTCTGGTTGTTGGGAGGGGCTGCTGCCCTCCTTTATGGCTTTTCGCAGTTCCTGCCGCAAAATGGCAAGGTGAATACCTACGACAAAGAATGCGGGAAAGAATGAGAGTAAGGGGATATAACTCACCCAGCTTGGAGGATTGTACATGGAGAATCCATCCCGTGGCTTGATGCGGATGAACTCCTCTTCCTCTCCCTTGAACAATTCGGACAGAATTTTTTGCTAAGGCGGCGGCATTGTCCGGACCCTTACGCCCGCAACGGGTGGCGTCATCCGCCTCGTTAAAACACCACAAGGGGTGCCCTCCATATTGAAGTGGTTGCACTCCCCGCATTATGCATATTGACATGACTTCGATTACTGTCAATCCTGATTGATTCAGTGCTTTAATCCGGTTCATCAGGTAAAGGACTTCTCCATTGTCTTCCTCCTGGGGGCTCCGTGGGCGCCAACTTCGACGTTTCTTCAGAGGAGCATTGCTGAACTCAGGAAGACCCCATCGAACAGGGTCCGGAAGGGGAACGTCCTCCATATAAAACCATTTCAAAGGCCAGTCTTCGGACGACTTCTTCGGGGTACCGGACAGGTGTCCGGTTCCGACGATGCGCCATATTTCGGCTCCGCCCACTTGATAAAGTGACCCCCTCTGTGTGCGAGGGACGAGGCAAAATAGCCTTTTCCACAGCTCGAAATGAGCCTCGCAGCCCAGGAACAACACGCAAAGAGAAACATAGCCAGCGATGTGTAAAATGGAGGCAGGGGTGAAATTGTGTAATTGCAGGCCGTAGAACTCTAGGAGCCCGCGGAGGAACGGATGAATTGGAAATCCGAGTCCCCTTAATAAATAAGGAACAAGGCATACCCACTCCCCCGTAGAGGGACTGGGGAAGCTCTCTGCTTGCTCCCCGCCATTGTAGGTGGCAAGCCCGGCTCGAACGGGCACCATGTATGCTGGAGGGAGAAATCCCTTAGTCTGCAGTTCGATTAATCGACTGTGTGGGACTGAACACCTCTCCCAATCACCGGGCTTAGGGCTACGGGGGCAGGAGGAGGAGCTGCGGAGGTCGGCCATGCTGGAATGGATCTTTCCAAAGCGCGCTCTGATGGATCCTCGCTGGGGGAGGATGGTGTGGATCGGATCTGAGAATCCCCATCCTTTTAATAGACAATTTATTTATCTGGCTAGGGGGCGAATGTAAAAACACCCCGGCGCCTTGTATTCATTTGACACGTGGGAAATAGCCCTTATTGGGCACAAAAGCCAAGAGGTCCAAACATTTATGGGGTCGGACACTGCTTTACAAACGTTCGAAATATGGAGAAGAACCCGCCTTGCAATGCTGAAGACAACACTACGCGCCGGATTCATCGTCATTGAAGCCTGGTTCAGGGGCTACTGAGGAGTCCTGGATTAGGGGGTCTCCGGACAGCCGGACTATGTCCTTTGGCCGGACTGTTGGACTATGAAGATACAAGATTGAAGACTTCGTCCCGTGTCCGGATGGGACTCTACTTGGCGTGGAAGGCAAGCTAGGCAATACGGATATGTATATCTCCTCCTTTGTAGCCGACCTTGTGTAACCCTAGCCCCCTCCGGTGTCTATATAAACCGGAGGGTTTTAGTCCGTAGGACAACATACAATCATACCATAGGCTAGCTTCTAGGGTTTAGCCTCTCCAATCTCGTGGTAGATCAACTCTTGTAATACTCATATCATCAAGAATAAATCAAGCAGGACGTAGGGTTTTACCTCCATCAAGAGGGCCCGAACCTGGGTAAGACATCGTGTCCCCTGCCTCCTGTTACCATCCGCCTTAGACGCATAGTTCGGGACCCCCTACCCGAGATCCGCCGGTTTTGACACCGACAAGGGGCAATAGGCATTGTTTTACTCATCTTTTGGCTAAGTCGAGGCTTAAGTAGGATGGAGATGGCTTCTAGGCCCTTTGGATTGAAGTTTGGTAGGTTTATTTTTGAATTTGGCATCTCCGGTAGTGCCGGATCTGTCCACGGCAGTAAGGGAACCGCCGTTCCTCGTCTTGAGCGGTACTACCGCACAAGCGGTACTGCCGCGGTTGGATCACGGTACTATCGCTACATGCCCTGTTCCATCATTTTCTACCGTGTTTTGATCCTTGTTGCTTTGTTTGGTGGCTTATGCTCTTTCTTTCGTGTTGTTTCTTCTGCTCATGTGTTTGGTTCCAAGTGATGATCATCCTGAGCAGCAGGTCTGCCGTGTCAACCCCGGTCGTGCAACGTCAAAGTGCTACCACACATCTGAGTCAGCAGGTGGTTCCACTAGTGCTCCACCGCCGCCAGCGGGTGCTACCTCAAGTGCTCCACCACCGCCTCAGCTCACGAAGAGATCGGCAAGCAAGCCAAAGGGAAAGACTGTGTCTGAGATGACTGCCAAGGAATTTTGGGCAAAGCATCATCGCAACCCCTATGAGGAAGACCAAGATCCCACTTTGGTCAACCGCCCGTTCTGGAACCGCTTTCAGTTCGCCATCTTTTTTGATGTGATCAAGGCGAATAAGAATCACTTTGTTGATGTTCGCTCCATCGACACCGACCCTATGGAGAAGGACCCTGAGTACTTTAGCCAAGCCCTTCAGATGTGCACTCAGTTGAACATTCTCAGAATCATGCAGTTCAACAAGGACTTTGATGCCGATATGATATGCCAATTCTATGCCACTGTCCATCTTGGAACTGATGTAGAAAGGACTCTGACTTGGATGACAAATGGCAAGATGCTCACTGTCACGTGGAAGGCCTTCATGGATTTACTTGGGGTGGAAGATCACGGGCTTGAGAATCCAGTTGGCTTCCATCCTTAGTGATACGTCTCCAACGTATCTATAATTTTTGATTATTCCATGCTATTATATTATCAACCTTGGATGCTTTATATGCCTTTATATGCTATTTTATATGATTTTTGGGACTAACCTATTAACCTAGAGCCTAGTGCCAGTTTCTGTTTTTTCCTTGTTTTAGAGTATCACAGAAAAGGAAAATCAAACGGAGTCCAATTAACCTGAAACTTCATGGAACTTATTTTTGGAAGGAAAGCAACCCGGGAGACTTGGAGTAAATGTAAGGGAAGCAACGAGGCAGGGGGGCACGCCCACCCCCCTGGGCGCGCCCTCCACCCTCGTGGGCCCCTCGTGGCTCCCCTGACGTACTTCTTCCGCCTATATATCTCCATATACCCTAAAACGATCGGGGAGCACAATAGATCGGCAGTTCCACCGCCAGAAGCCTCCGTAGCCACCAAAAGCCAATCTAGACCCGTTCCGGCACCCTGCCGGAGGGGGCAATCCCTCTCCGGTGGCCATATTCATCATCCCGGTGCTCTCCATGACGAGGAGGGTATGTACTAGTAGCTATGTGTTTGATCTCTCTCTCTCTCGTGTTCTTGAGGTGATACGATCTTGATGTATCGCGTGCTTTGCCATTATAGTTGGATCTTATGATGTTTTCTCCCCCCTCTACTCTCTTGTAATGGATTGAGTTTCCCCTTTGAAGTTATCTTATCGGATTGAGTCTTTAAAGATTTAGAACACTTGATGTATGTCTTGCCGTGCATATCTTTGGTGACAATGGGATATCACGTGATTCACTTGATGTATGTTTTGGTGATCAACTTGCGGGTTCCGCCCATGAACCTATGCATAGGGGTTGGCACACGTCTTCGTCGTGATTCTCCGGTAAGAACTTTGGGGTACTCTTTGAGGTTCTATGTGTTGGTTGAATAGATGAATCTGAGATTGTGTGATGCATATCGTATAATCATACCCACAGATACTTGAGGTGACATTGGAGTATCTAGGTGACATTAGGGTTTTGGTTGATTTGTGTCTTAAGGTGTTATTCTAGTACGAACTCTAGGGCTGTTTGTGACACTTATAGGAATAGCCCAACAGATTGATTGGAAAGAATAACTTTGAGGTGGTTTCATACCCTACCATAATCTCTTCGTTTGTTCTCCGCTATTAGTGACTTTGGAGTGACTCTTTGTTGCATGTTGAGGGATAGTTATGTGACCCAATTATGTTATTATTGTTGAGATGACTTGCACTAGTGAAAGTATGAACCCTAGGCCTTGTTTCCTAGCATTGCAATACCGTTTGTGCTCACTTTTATCATTAGTTACCTTGCTTTTTTTATATTTTCAGATTACAAAAACCTTTATCTACCATCCATATACCACTTGTATCACCATCTCTTCGCCGAACTAGTGCACCTATACAATTTACCATTGTATTGGGTGTGTTGGGGACACAAGAGACTCTTTGTTATTTGGTTGCAGGGTTGCTTGAGAGAGACCATCTTCATCCTACGCCTCCTACGGATTGATAAACCTTAGGTCATCCACTTGAGGGAAATTTGCTACTGTCCTACAAACCTCTGCACTTGGAGGCCCAATAACGTCTACAAGAAGAAGGTTGTGTAGTAGACATCAAGCTCTTTTCTGGCGCCGTTGCCGGGGAGGTGAGTGCTTGAAGGTATATCTTTAGATCTTGCAATCGAGTCTTTTAGTTTCTTGTTTTATCACTAGTTTAGTTTAGAAAAGAAAACTACAAAAATATGGAATTGAGTTTGCCTCATACGCTTCATCTTTCTAATATCTTTCGTGAGTATGATGGGAAGGAAAATTGTGCCAAAGTGTTAGAAGAAGAATGCATTAAAATGTTTGTCACTAAATATTTGAATGATGAGCATGATTGCAATGTTGTTAGTATGAACTCCATGAATATCCATGGTACTAATGATGATTGCACTAGTTATGATGAAAATGTCTCCTATAAACATGTCAATTTTTGTGGAGTGCATTGGGTTTGTAAGTACACACCAAATAGGGAAGATAGATATTGCAAGAGGCATAAGTACTTAGAAACTAAATTGTTGCAAGAAAGGCTAGATGATTGTGCTGAAAATTTAAATTTTCTTGGCCATACTTGTGAGCTTTGCAATGAACGTGGTCATTTAACCATCCGATGCAAATTGTTTCATGATCTAATCGTGTCCAAAAATTGTGATGAGTTGATTTCCCTTGCACATTATGATGAACTTAGCTTGCTTATGGGTTGCGAAGAAATGAAACATATAACTGGGGATCTTCCAGAATTTGCCTGTTATAAACTGCTTGGCTTTGATCTAGAGGAAATTTATATGTATTGTGCGGTAAATTGCATTGAAAATCCTTATATTTCCAATTACATAAAGAAAAGAAAACAAATAGAGGATGAAGAGAATACTAACGAAAGGGAAGAGACTTCCCAATACCCTTTTATTATTTCTTATGATGAATCAGGTAACGAGGAGGAGCCTCCTATTCAACCAATCTCATTAATAAGGAGCTCCAAAAAGAGGATTAAACCCACACATGATGTGGTGAAGAAGAAGAGAAGAAAAAGGAAGAGAGGTAAAAAAGATATCTCTCCCAAATAATGCTGCTCATATTACTATTATGCCTCATGAAAATATAATTGTGGAAGATAATTATACTTCTTACGATCTTGAAAATCTTGTTGGCACTTGCTTGGAAGAATATGATAATTGCTATACTATTGGTGTTATCCATACTATCAATGATGAGAGTGATTATGCTTATGATATGAATAGGCCCAAGCTTGGGGATGATATGTTTGATGAAGATGATGTTTTTGAGAATATATTTGCTGCAATTAATGTTTGTCCCAAGCTTGGGGAAGCTATGTTTAATGACGATATTTTTAATCTCCCAAGTTTTGATATGCAAATTTATAATGATGATAGCATGCCTCCTACCTATGATGACTATTGTGATGATACTTATGCTATAAAAAGTAGTGATTATATTTATAAAACTTGTCATGATTATGATTACCCTTTTTCTGGACATTACTCTTTTAATGTGGAAACAATTTATAGAATTCGAGTCTCTTATGATACTCCCACTATTTCGAATGAGAAGAATCTTGCTTATGTGGAGAGTAATAAAAATTCTATGCTTGTAGATCATGAAAAGAATGCTTTAGGTGTTGGTTATATTGTTGAATTCATTCATGATGCTACTGAAAATTATTATGAGGGAGGAATATATGCTTGTATGCTTTGCAATAATATCAAGTTTCCTCTCTATGTGCTTAAAGTTTTGAAGTTATGCTTGCTTTACCTTCCTATGCAAGTTGATTCTTGTTCCCATAAGTTGTTTGCTCACAAAATCCCTATGCATAGGAAGTACGTTAGACTTAAATGTGCTAGTCATATTCTTCATGATGCTCTCTTTATGTTTCAATTCTTATCTTTTATGTGAGCATCGTTGAAATTATCATGCCTAGCTAGGGGCGTTAAACGATAGCGCTTGTTGGGAGGCAACCCACTTCTATTTTTGTTCCTTACTTTTTGTTGATGTTTAGTAATAAATAATTCATCTAGCCTCTGTTTAGATGTGGTTTTATGTGTTTAATTAGTGTTTGTGCCAAGTAGAACCGTTGGGAAGACTTGAGGAAAGTCTTGTTGATCTTGCTGTAAAAACAGAAACTTTAGCGCTCACGAGAATTGCTGCCATTTTTAACTGAAGAGTTATATTTAGTTAATTATTTTTGAAGATGATTAATAGACAAATTACTCACGTCCAGAAATTTATTTTAGAATTTTTGGGGTTCCAGAAATTTGTGTTAGCTACAGATTACTATAGACTGTTCTGTTTTTGACAGATTCTGTTTTTCGTGTGTTGTTTGCTTATTTTGATGAATCTATGGCTAGTAAAATAGCTTATAAACCATAGAGAAGTTGTAATACAGTAGGTTAACACCAATATAAATAAATAATGAATTCATTACAGTACCTTGAAGTGGTGTTTTGTTTTGTTTCGCTAACGGAGCTTACGAGTTTTCTGTTAAGTTTTGTGTTGTGAAGTTTTCAAGTTTTGGGTAAAGATTCGATGTACTATGGAATAAGGAGTGGCAAGATCCTAAGCTTGTGGATTCCCAAGGCACCCCAAGGTAATATTCAAGGACAACCAAAAGCGTAAGCTTGGGGATGCCCCGGAAGGCACCCCCTCTTCCGTCTTCGTTCATCGGTAACTTTACTTGGAGCTATATTTTTATTTACCACATGATATGTGTTTTGCTTGGAGCATCATTTTATTTTATTTAGTTTTGCTTGCTGTTTGAATAAAATACCAAGATCTGAAATTATTAAATGTTAGAGAGTCTTCACATAGTTGCATAATTTTTTGACTACTCATTGAGCTTCACTTATACCTTTTGGAGTAGTTTGTCATTGCTCTAATGCTTCACTTATATTATTTTGAGAGTCTTTAGAACAGCATGGTAGTTTGCTTTGGTTATGAAACTATTCCTAATATGATGGGCATCCAAGAGGGATATAATAAAAACTTTCATATAAGTGCATTGAATACTAAGAGAAGTTTGATGCTTGATGATTGTTTTGAGATATGAAGGTAATAATATCAAAGTCGTGCTAGTTGAGTAGTTGTGAATTTGAGAAGTGCTTGTGTTGAAGTTTGCAAGTCCCGTAGCATGGACGTATGGTAAACGTTATGTAACAAATTTGAAACATGGGGTGTTATTTGATTGTCTTCCTTATGAGTGGCGGTCGGGGACGAGCGATGGTCTTTTCCTACCAATCTATCCCCCTAGGAGCATGCACGTACTGCCGAGGTTTTTGATGACTTGTAGATTTTTGCAATAAGTATGTGAGTTCTTTATGACTAATGTTGAGTCCATGGATTATACGCACTCTCACCCTTCCATCATTGCTAGCCTCTTCGGTACCGTGCATTTCCCTTTCTCACATTGAGAGTTGGTGCAAACTTCGCCGGTGCATCCAAACCCCGTGATATGATATGCTCTGTCACACATAAACCTCCTTATATCTTCCTCAAAACAGCAACCATAACTACCTATTATGGCATTTCCATATCCATTCTGAGATATATTTCCATGCAACTTTTCCACCATTCCGTTTATCATGACACATTCATCATTGTCAAATTGCTTTGCATAATCATGTAGTTGACATCGTATTTGTGGCAAAGCCACCGTTCATAATTTTTCATACATGTCACACTTGATTCATCGCAATCCCGGTACACCACCGGAGGCATTCATATAGAGTCATATCTTGTTCTAAGTATCGAGTTGTAATTATTGATTTGTAAGTAAATAGAAGTGTGATGATCATCATTATCAATAGCATTGTCCCAAGTGAGGAATAAAAAAAGAGAAATGCCATAAAAAAAGAGAGAAGGCCCAAAAAAAGAGAAGGGCCATAAAAAAAGAGAAGGCCCGAAAAAATGAGAGAAAAAGAGAGAAGGGACAATGCTAGTATCCTTTGCCACACTTGTGCTCAAAGTAGCACCATAATCCTCATGATAGAGAGACTGTTGTTTTGTCACTTTCATATACTAGTGGGAATTTTCATTATAGAACTTGGCTTGTATATTCCAACAATGGGCCTCCTCAAGTGCCCTAGGTATTCGTGAGCAAGCAAGTTGGATGCACACCCACTTAGTTTCTTTTGCTGAGCTTTCATACATTTATAGCTCTAGTGCATCTGCTGCATGGCAATCCCTACTCCTTGCATTGACATCAATTGATGGGCATCTCCCTAGCCCATTGATTAGCCGCGTTGATGTGAGACTTTCTCCTTTTTATGTCTCCACATAACCCGCTCATTATATTCTATTCCACCCATAGTGCTATGTCCATGGCTCGCGCTCATGTATTGCGTGAAGGTTTATGAGTTTGAGATTACTAAAGTATGAAACAATTGCTTAGCTTGTCATCGGGGTTGTAAATGATTAGAGCATTCTTGTGTGATGAAAATGGAGCATGCCCAAACTATATGATTTTGTAGGGATGAACTTTCTTTGGCCATGTTATTTTGAGAAGACATAATTGCTTTGTTAGTATGCTTGAAGTATTATTATTTTTATGTCAATATAAACTTTTGTCTTGAATCTTATGGATCTGAATATTCTTTTTATAATAAAGAGAAATACATGATGAATATGTTAGGTAGCATTCCACATCAAAAATTTTGTTTTTATCATTTACCTACTCGAGGACGAGCAAGAATTAAGCTTGGGGATGTTGATACGTCTCCAACGTATCTATAATTTTTGATTGTTCCATGCTATTATATTATCAACCTTGGATGTTTTATATGCCTTTATATGCTATTTTATATGATTTTTGGGACTAACCTATTAACCTAGAGCCCAGTGCCAGTTTCTATTTTTTCCTTGTTTTAGAGTATCGTAGAAAAGGAAAATCAAACGGAGTCCAATTGACCTGAAACTTCACGAAACTTATTTTTGGAAGGAAAGCAACCCGGGGGACTTGGAGTCCACGTAAGGGAAGCAACGAGGAAGCCACGAGGCAGGGGGCATGCCCTCCACCCTCGTGGGCCCCTCGTGGCTCCCCTGACGTACTTCTTCCGCCTATATATCTCCATATACCCTAAAACGACCGGGGAGCACAATAGATCGGGAGTTCCGCCGCCAGAAGCCTCCATAGCCACCAAAAGCCAATCTAGACCCGTTTCGGCACCCTGCCGGAGGGGGCAATCCCTCTCCGGTGGCCATCTTCATCATCCTGGTGCTCTCCATGACGAGGAGGGAGTAGTTCTCCCTCGGGGCTGAGGGTATGTACCAGTAGCTATGTGTTTGATCTCTCTCTCTCTTGTGTTCTTGAGGTGATACGATCTTGATGTATCGCGAGCTTTGCTATTATAGTTGGATCTTATGATGTTTTCTCCCCCCTCTACTCTCTTGTAATGGATTGAGTTTCCCCTTTGAAGTTATCTTATCGGATTGAGTCTTTAAAGATTTGAGAACACTTGATGTATGTCTTGCCGTGCGTATCTGTGGTGACAATGGGATATCACGTGATTCACTTGATGTATGTTTTGGTGATCAACTTGCGGGTTCCGCCCATGAACCTATGCATAGGGGTTGGCACACGTCTTCGTCGTGATTCTCCGATAGGAACTTTGGGGTACTCTTTGAGGTTCTATGTGTTGGTTGAATAGATGAATCTGAGATTGTGTGATGCATATCATATAATCATACCCACGGATACTTGAGGTGACATTGGAGTATCTAGGTGACATTAGGGTTTTTGTTGATTTGTGTCTTAAGGTGTTATTCTAGTATGAACTCTAGGGATGTTTGTGACACTTATAGGAATAGCCCAACGGATTGATTGGAAAGAATAACTTTGAGGTGGTTTCATACCCTACCATAATCTCTTCATTTGTTCTCCGCTATTAGTGAGTGAATCTTTGTTGCATGTTGAGGGATAGTTATGTGATCCAATTTATTATTATTGTTGAGAGGATTTACACTAGTGAAAGTATGAACCCTAGGCCTTGTTTCCTAGCATTGCAATACCGTTTGTGCTCACTTTTATCATTAGTTACCTTGTTGTTTTTATATTTTCAGTTTACAAAAACCTTTATCTACCATCCATATACCACTTGTATCACCATCTCTTCACCGAACTAGTGCACCTATACAATTTACCATTGTATTGGGTGTGTTGGGGACACAAGAGACTCTTTGTTATTTGGTTGCAGGGTTGCTTGAGAGAGACCATCTTCATCCTACGCCTCCTACGGATTGATAAACCTTAGGTCATCCACTTGAGGGAAATTTGCTACTGTCCTACAAACCTCTGCACTTGGAGGCCCAACAAAGTCTACAAGAAGAAGGTTGTGTAGTAGACATCACTTGCCGCAATGTCACCTCCACTCACAAGCAGGCCCTCTGGCCCTACTGTTCTAAGAAGGTTAACCTCAAGACAAAGAAGGTAACCTATGAGCTGTCTACCTATCTGGACATCCTTCACCGTGTCTTCCAAGAGACTCTTGTCCCTCGCATTGGGAATTTGGATATGGTCCATCCTATCTCGTGGACATGCTTCTCTTCTGCCAGCATGAGAAGGAAGCAAATACTGGAGATTCCCTGGACATTTCTCATGCTATGTGGTCTGAACTTCTTTCTGCCATTTCTGAACGCAAGTGCCCGATCTGTGGTCCTTTCATCATGCTGCTCATTGAGAAGGCCTGGGCACATCACTATCCCAGGACTGTGCTGGAAACTGGAGAGTTGATTTCTCATGATATCAAGCATCTGAGGAAGAAGGACAACTGGGGCACCCAGGCCCCTCGATCTGGTGATCCACCTTCTAAGGCTGACATGGAGACAGAGGATGAGGTTGAGGCCAACAAGGATGAGGACTATGAGCCCTCCGGTGTGGAGCCCTCATGGGCTAAGAGGATTAAGCGCAAGATGAAGAAACTTTTCTGCATGGAGTCTCATGGCCAGTACATGTCTCATGTCTTCAAGAAGAAGGATCGCAGACGTCACAAGGAGCTCATGCGCCAGTTGGGTGCCACTGTTAACATCGGATCTGAGGAGAGGATCACTGATGAGGAGGAGTGGGTTCAGCAGCATTACCAGTGGACCGATTCAGACATATAGCAGTTTTCGACCAATGATGGCGGTGTAGACGATCCCGCTGGGATGTGATGTTCGAGATCCTCAGCTTGCTATCAGCTGGAGCCGTAGCAACGCTCGTTGCCCTTTTGGTGTCTCGATGCCAAAAGGGGAGAGTGGTTAGGGATTTGTGTTGTTGTTGTTGCCGTGTTGCGAGTGTGTCTTTGTGGTTTGTGGTGTCGGTGTGTTTTCTCGCCGTTTGCTTTGTTTGGTTTTGTGCTAGTGAGATCTAAGTTCCAGGCATATGGTGTGAGACATATGCTACCTTATCTTTATCCTATCATTATCTATGTCTATCTAGTTCTTTGATATCTTATGAGTTGTATGCTTATCCTGTTATATACCCTACTCTCTTGTAACCCATGCTTAGATTGTTGGACTATAAAATATAGGGGGAGTGTTGATCCTAATGTGTGTGCCTTGCATTCCAAAGGCACTACTAACTAGGTGCACACATTCAGGGGGAGCCCGTCTATATTTTGTAGTTCTAAGTATCTTTACTTTCATGCCTTATCTCGGTGTAAATCCCTGGTTGTCATCAATCCACCAAAAGGGGGGAGATTGTTAAGGCATATCTCTCTAGATGTAGTTTTGGTGATTGATGACAACATGTTTGCGGACTAACCGTGTGCTTTGAGCCTTTCAGAGGTTCATCCTTTGGAACGAGACGATTTCTTTCCCCTCGGAGTGTTTTTCAAGACGGTGTATGAGGGAGTCCTGGATTAGGGGGTCTCCGGACAGCCAGACTGTTGGACTATGAAGATACAAGATTGAAGACTTCGTCCCGTGTCCGGATGGGACTCTACTTGGCGTGGAAGGCAAGCTAGGCAATACGGATATGTATATCTCCTCCTTTGTAACCGACCTTGTGTAAACCTAGCCCCCTCCGGTGTCTATATAAACCAGAGGGTTTTAGTCCGTAGGACAACAGACAATCATACCATAGGCTAGCTTCTAGGGTTTAGCCTCTTTGATCTCGTGGTAGATCAACTCTTGTAATACTCATATCATCAAGAACAATCAAGAAGGACATAGGGTATTACCTCCATCAAGAGGGCCCGAACCTGGGTAAACATCGTGTCCCCTGCCTCCTGTTACCATCCGCCTTAGACGCACAGTTCGGGACCCCCTACCCGAGATCCGCCAGTTTTGACACCGACATTGGTGCTTTCATTGAGAGTTCCAGTGTGTCGTCATCATAAGGAGGATGGCTCGCCTCATTGTCAAGGACAATATCATCTCTGGGGGAGCCCTGGCTGTAGGACAAACTCTCTGAGTAGGCGGCTTTGTCATGACCGCCCGCTCGGCCATTGTGCCGATGATGACCTCTCGGGTCATCGAAAAAAGCCTCCACATTGGCTCGAAATTTGCCGAGCAGATGGATCCAATGGAGCTCTCCTCTTTGAACGAGATCTTGGATCGCATTGCTGCTCTGGGAGTCACTACAGACTACGATCAGATTGGGCTTAAACCCGACCAAATGGAGATTAACTCTCCGCCGGTCACCCATCAGATAGCGGTGGTGGTGGATCAATGCGGCGATTCTCCCTCTTCCTGAGGACGAACTATGTCCGTATTCCTGAGCTCTTCGAACTGGATACTCGCTCACGGGAGGACACCACCCTAACCCTGAATCCAGAATCAGGCCGCATACCGAACCCACAGGGCAACATCCCGGAGCCCGAACTTCCAAGATCGGAAACTCCCCTGCCCCGGGATCATATATTGGGTCAAGGTCTAGACTTAAATCCACCCACCCACCCAGATACAAATGATCTTTCCCACATTAGGCAAGTGATCCAAGAGACAGTACATCACTATTGGGCCAGATTCCTCCTTGTAATGAACAAGGTCAAGGACTGTCTCGAGGAAGATGCAATTTCGTTCTTTTGCAACAATTGCACGGACAAGGGAGTCCTCAACGCCATAAGCCGCCATGACATAGCACACTTCGCCGACATGGCGGCCATAGTACGGAAATATTGTGCGATGGAAAGTGCCTGGAAAACCCAAACGCAATTCTGGGATAATCTGGCTCTGACAAAACCCCCAGTCCAAACTAAAAGGGTGCACTCTCATAAGTCGCCCGACTCAATTACAAAGAAGCAAAAGCCCACTACAGGGCGTGGAACCGTATTGGAGGGATGGCTTAACGGGCCCTGAAAATCCATAGTACACCGGATACCATATCAACACACAGCCTTAGAGCATGTTGGGTACTCCGGCAGGTGGCCAAAAGCGGTGAGGATATTCTCACCAAAAATACCTCAGAGCACCTTCCCACGGATAACAATACAGTATTAACGGTCTTCAAGACCTTCGCCTCAAATAATAGGCTCAAGCGAGCACTCAGCAGCCTTGCCGAAGTCTGCCACATGGCAGCAATAAATCCATGGAGCGACAGGGCTATCACCTTCAATGCCAGTGACGAACCTAAATTCCGAACAGCCTGAGCACTAGCCGCTTTGGTCCTCAGTCCAATTGTGGACATCTTTTGGCTCACTAAGGTGCTCATGGACGACGGCAGCGGATTAAACCTCATTTATGAGGAGACTCTCCAAAAAATGGAAATAGACAACAACCATATTGAGCAAAGCAGTACGACCTTCCGAGGAATCATCCCTAGTCGGGAGGTACGTTGCACTGGGAAAATCACACTTGATGTGGTATTCGGCACTCCGGAGAATTACAGGTCCGAAGAAATTACATTCCAAGTGGCCCCTTCAGTAGAGGATACCACGCCCTTCTAGGGCGGGAGGCATTCACGATTTTTCAAGCCGTACCCCATTACGGGTACATGAAGCTCAAAATGCCCGGACCCAAGGAAATTATCACTCTAGCTAGTGATCCAGACATAGCACTCCGCGCCAAGAACAAAATAGCCGCACTAGCCCTCGAGGCATTATCTGAAGCCCTTGTGGCGGAGGAGTCCACAGTGGATAGAGACGACGTGATACTAGACAAAAGATCCAAGTTCACCTCCTTTAAACCAGCGGACGAAATAGTTAAATTCGAAGTCCATCCAACGGACCCTACAAAAACAGCATCCATCGGGGCACAGTTAGACCCCGTTGTAGACGCCGCACTATGGGATTTTCTGCGTGAGAATTGGGATATATTCGCCTGGCATCCTTCAGACATGCCAGGAATCCCATGCAGATTGGCCGAGCATAGCCTTAATATTCTAAAAGGATTCAAGCCGGTCAAGCAGACTCTTCGGCATTTCTCTGAACCTAAGCGACAAGCCATGGGAGAGGAGCTGGCCAAGCTACTGGAAGCCGGATTCATTAAAGAAATAAAACATCCAGATTGGATAGCAAACCTGGTGATGGTACCAAAGAAGGACAAATCCTGGCGCCTATTTGTCGACTTCAAAGACCTTAATAAGGCTTGCCCAAAGGATCCCTTCCCACTCCCTTGCATCGATCAAATCATCGACGCTACCGCAGGACACTAATCATTGTGCTTCCTCGACGCATACTCCGGTTACCACCAGATTAAGATGGCAGAGTCTGATCAAGACGCAAAGGCATTCATCATGCCATACGACCCCTTCTATTTTAACACAATGCCCTTCGGGCTCAAAAACGCCGGTGCAACATATCAGCGCATGATCCAGACATGTCTGGAAAAGCAGATCGGTAATACTGTGGAGGCATATGTAGACGATGTGGTCATTAAAACCAGACACGTCGACTCTTTAATAGACGACTTGAGGCTCATGTTCACCAATCTCCGAACATACGACATTACGCTCAATCCATAAAAATGCGTTTTCAGCGTTCCCGCCGGAAAGCTCCTGGGCTTCATCGTCTCCAGTAGAGGAATTGAAGAAAATCCGGCTAAAATCAGAGCTCTGTCGTAGTTGGCTATCCCAACTGACCTCAAGAAAATCCAGAAATTGACTGGATGTGTGGCGGCTTTAAGCCGCTTTATCTCCCGATTAGTAGAAAAGGCACTTCCCCTTTATCGCCTTCCTCGGCGCACTGAACACTTCGAGTGGACGGACGCAGCCATGGCCGGACTGGAAAAAATAAAAGCCATCCTGGCCACCAACCCGATCCTGGCCGCGCCAACTGTTGGCAAACCAATGCTATTATATATAGCGGCAACTCACCAAGTTGTAAGCACAGTGCTCGTTGTCGAACGAGAGATGGATGGACATAAATTCCCACTTCAAAAGTCGGTATATTATGTATCCACTGTCCTCCCTCCATGCAAATCACGGTACCCACATTACCAAAAGATAGCATACGCGGTATTTATGGCATCCTGGAAATTACGACACTACTTTCAAGAGTGTTCAATTACGGTGGCCTCCGAAGTACCACTCAATGACATAATAAACAACCGCGATGCCACGGGCCAGATTGCTAAATGGGCCATCGAGCTCCTACCATTCGACATAACATATAAGCCACGACGAGCCATTAAGTCGCAAGTACTGGCCGATTTGATAGCCGAATGGACAGAAGCCGAACTCCCTAAAGAGTACGGCGCATACTCCAATTGGATCATGCACTTCGACGGCTCGAAAATGTTGGCTGGTCTGGGGGCTGGCGTTGTCTTGACGTCCCCCACCAGAGATACGGTGCAATACATGCTCCAAATACTATATACAGACTCCAATAACAGCGCCGAATATGAGGCCCTATTACACGGCCTCCAGATGGCAGTCTCCATGGGCATCCAACGCCTAGAGGTGCGTGGGGACTCGAACCTTGCAATATCCCAAATAAATGGAGACTTCGATGCCAAGGATCCGAAAATGGCGGCATATCACAACACCTTCCTCAAAATGTCAGCTCGGTTCGAGGGGCTTGAATTCCACCATGTGGCTCGGGAAAACAACTAGGCAGCGGACATCCTAGCCCGTATCGGCGCTAAACGCGACCCTGCTCCACCGAACATCTTCCTAGAAAGACTATTTAAACCATCCATGGTATGGGAAGGGGACACTGGCAAAAATAGTCCGGACCCGGCCACAACCCCAGATACCGAATACTCTGACACAATCGGAGGCTCTGCCACCGAAATAACACCTTCAGCCCACGAGATAATGGCCGTGATCGCCCCATGGACAGAACCATTCCTGGCCTACCTAACTAGACAGGAATTACCCGAGGACCAAAATGAGGCCTGCTACATAGTGTGGCAATCTAAAGCCTACAAGGTCCATGAGGGAGAGCTTTATAAGAAAAGCACAACAAGAGTCCTTCAAAGGTGCATCTCCAAAGAGGAACGGCGGAAGCTTTTGGCAGAAATCCATGCCGGACCCGACGGCCACCATGCCACAGCCCGGGCCCTTGTAAGCAAGGCCTTCCGTACAGGTTTTTATTTGCCGACGGCCCGGGCAGATGCACAGCATCTGGTACAACATTGTGTTGGCTGCCAGCTTTTTGCAAACCAAAGCCACATGCCACCTACCGCCCTCCAAACAATCCCCATTACTTGACCCTTTGCGGTCTAGGGGCTCGATATGGTCGGATCCGTCAAAGGGGGAACCCATAAGAAAAAATACTTACTGGTCATGGTGGATAAACTCACCAAATGGATAGAAACCAAACCTGTTAAAACGGCTGAATCCGGACCGGTGATAGACTTCATATCCGGGGTTGTAGACCGTTATGGCGTCCCCCATAACATCATCACTAACAACGACACGAACTTTACAGCCGACGAAGTGAAACTTTGGTGCAGCAACATGGTCATCAAGCTCGATTATGCTTCTGTCTATCATCCGCAAACCAACGGTCAAGTCGAATGAGCGAATGGTCTTATCATGAGCAGCATTAAACCCAGATTAGTCCGGTCTTTAAAGGAATCAGACACTCATTGGGTAGAGGAGCTCGACTCCGTACTTTGGGGGCTGTGGACCATGCCAAATCGCACTACCGGATACACACCGTTTTTATGGTGTACGGCGCCGAGGCGGTGCTGCCTTGCGACATAATTCATGACTCACCTCGAGTGCGCATGTATGAAGAAAGAGAGGCCAAGCTCGATCGGCAGGACAGTTTGGATGCCCTGGAGGAGGAGCGTGATGTGGCAAAAGCCCGTTCCGCATTCTATCAGCAATAGGCTCGAAGGTATCAAAGCAGAGAAGTGCGGGCCAAAACCTATAATGTAGGCGAACTATTTCTACACCTGTCGGAGAAGAAAAAGAACAAGCTTGAGCCCAAATTGGAAGGTCCCTTCATTATCAACCAGGTTCTGACCAGTGGAGCGTACCGTCTGCGGGATGCATCGAATAATTGACTCGAGCCAAACCCATGGAACGTAGCCAGACTCCGAAGATTCTACGCCTAGCGCCGGACACTATGTTCGTCTCCTTACCTCCATGAATTTTTTGCACATCTGTTTTCTCTCTCTTTCTTTCTCTCTTTTCTCTTCAAGGCCCTAAAGAGCTACACTTGTGTATTGGTTACACAATCTGGACGTGCTAACCGCGCTCAATATACCTGGAGGCTTCCTATACAGAAGCTTAATTTAATTACCTTTCCGGGCTTTATGCCCCGCACATGTGTTATTCTTCCGCATGTACCTTTTTTTGCCATTATATGCATCGATATGACTTAAGTTTTGGCCAAGCTGGGTTGCCTGGCTCTTGTATTTATGCCCTATGTTCCCGTTAATTAGGCTAGGGCATAAGGGGAGCACCTCTGCGATTGTTACTGCTGGGTCAGCCGGATGTGTACCTCAGACTGGGTGAAGGCGAAAGCTAGCGTTCTTAAGGGAATATTCGGTCGGTGAATAAAAGATGACTTTCATTTCAATTACTACACGCCCCCAGATGTTTTTAGCCTGCGTCTCACAGTTCGGACATGCACATTAGGGCATGAGTACCCAAGGAAAGGAACCCTTAACGGAACTATTCTCCCTGGAAGATGTTTTTTACTATCCATGTAATATAACATAGCTAGTTGGGTACTTGTCTATTCAAGCACTTATGACCCCTACGCCTGGTTTCCATGCATACCCCAGTTTTTATATAACTGAGTGGGTATTCGGATACACTCCAGACTATCGGGTCCAGAGGTTGAAGCGAAAAGGTCCGCCATGACAAATGATTTACAATCCGGCTAGGGACATTACATATGTCACTTGAAGTACACAGTCACTAAGACTGATTAAATTCTTCTTCTATACCATCCAACAGGCTGTCTAGCCTACAATCCTATTGGGAATACTTTGCGGCTAATTCTACTTGATCATGCACTAAACTGGCGGGGATCTCTTTCCCATCGGGCCCCACAGGTCCGACCTCGGCCATGTGGTTTGGGTCAGCCTTGGTATATTCTGTCTTCACCATAGCCCAGGCTTCCCTCGCACCTTGTCGGCAGGCTGATATCTTCCATAATCGGAAGCACCGTCGCGCTCCCTTGAGCTTCTCTATAAGCTCCCCCATGCCTTCTGGCGGGGACGCGGATGGCCAAGGCTTGAGCAATACTCTGCATCACCTGCCGAACTTGTTCGTGCAGTTGTGAGAGCTCTGGTAGAAGATCACCCAAAGACCCGGGCATCTCCTCCGCGGGATGACCCATCAGCATACCTGCAGACATAACGCTGTTAGCAGGCTTCTCCGCCGAACTCCTTTAAAAAGTTCGTCCAAGCACTTACTAAAAATGCTGCGCTGAAGCCGTTTATTCTCCTTCACGGAGTCCGCAAGCTGGGCTCAGACATCCTTCAGTTCCACGCCCAACCGGATATTGGCATCTTGGAGATCATTTTTCTCCTGCCTGACTCGCGTCGCATGCGCTCGCCAGCATTTCGATGTCGATCATCACGTGCCGTATCCGCCTCCACGGCCTCCGGATTCACTCCGAGGCCACCTGCAACATCTATTGTTAGGTGTGCATGCATGCCGCATACTACCTGGTACCGATATTCTTTGCAATAGACAAAAAAGTTACCAGGGGGACCCTTTTTGGACTCCTTCAATGCGGCAACAGGGGCTTCCAGCTGGGCCTTGCACTCGTCCAGCTCTTGAGACAATTGGGAATTCTTCTCCATAAGAACCTGCACAAATAATGATCCTTAAATCAGTTGCATCAACTATTTCAACTCTTAGGGGCTACCGATACATATAATCATCAGATTTGCTTACCCGTATATCCCTTACATACTGGTCTGTGGCTCTGGCTAGACCATTTTGAGCAGCATGGAGGTACGCGTCTCCAGAATTGAAGGCATCAAATGCCTTTGGTGAGAAGCAAGCGTCACGGAGTATGGCCCGACGACGCCTATGATTCATGGCGCTCTCCACTTCTGAATTTGTAGCTGATAGTCTATCTGCATCCTCTATAGGAGGAGCATCCGGCGTCCCCCCATGTTGGCTTCCGCCTCTATGTCCGGTCCTGGAGCCCGACTGGTGGAGGCGTGATCGGCAGCCTCTCCGGATATACTCCAGCGAGTGTTTTTTCTATTAAAGAAGCATGGACGTCATTGCATTTTGAGAAAGATAACAACCATGGAGAGAGGTTTTGTGTCATACCTCTACGCCGGCGTCTCCGTCCTGACCGCCTTCCTTTTGGCCTACCCGGCTTCGGTGCCTCTTGTTGGCGAGTTGCTGCGGGTTCGGCACAGCATCCTGAATGCCTTCCCTGTGAAACACCATATATGTACGGTAGGTGAAGTGTCTAAAAGGGGATCCTATTCTTGGAGTTGGGATTTTGGTTTTTCTTACATGCAACGCAGGGAGCAGTCCGGGATAGTCGGCCGTTATGGCCACCATGGCGTCATCGCAGCTCAATTGATAGAATTGCTTATCTATCAGCTCCACGAATATGTCTGGATCCTCTTTGAGCCCAGGACCGAGGGCCCGGCCAGGGTCCTCTGGTTGTGGAGATGGGTTGTTGACCTCCCTTACAGCTTTTCGCAGTTCCTGCCGTAAAATGGCAAGGTGAGTACCTACGACGAAGAATGTGAGTAAAGAGGTATAACTCACCCAGCTTGGAGGGTTGTACATGGAGAATCCATCTCGTGGCTTGATACGGATGAACTCCTCTTCCTCTCCCTTGAACAACTCGGACAGAATTTTTGCCCAAGCAGCAGCGGAGTCCGGTCCCTTACACCCGCAACGGGTGGCATCATCTTCCCCGTTAAAACACCACAGGGGTGCCCTCGATATTGAAGTGGCTGCACTCCCCGCATTTTGCATATTGACATAACCTCGATTATTGTCAATCCTGATTGAGCCAGTGCTTTAATCCAGTTCATCAGGTAAAGGACTTCTCCGTTGTCTTCCTCCTGGGGGCTCCGTGGGCGCCAGCTTCGGCGTTTCTTCAGAGGGGCATTGTTGAACTCAGGAAGACCCCACCGAACAGGGTCTGGAAGGGGGACGTCCTCCATATAAAACCACTCCGAAGGCTAGTCTTCAGACGTCTTCTTCGGAGTACCGGACAGGTATCTGGTTTTGGCGATGCGCCATATTTCGGCTCCGCCCACTTGATAAAGTGACCCCTTCTGTGTGCGGGGCAAAATAACCTTTTCCACAGCTCAAAATGAGCCCCGCAGCCCAGAAATAGCTCGCAAAGGGCAACGTAGCCGGTGATGTGTAATGTGGAAGCATGGGTGAAATTATGCAGTTGGAGGCCATAAAACTCCAGGAGCTCGTGGAGGAATGGATGAATTGGAAATCCGAGTTCCCTTAGTAAGTAAGGAACAAGGCACACCCGCTCCCCCTTAGAGGGGCTGGGGAAGCTCTCCGCTTGCTCCCCGCCATTATAGGTGGCGAGCCCGGCTCGGACGGGAACCATATACGCTTGAGGGAGAAATCCATGAGCCTGCAGCTCTACTAATCGACTGTGTGGGATGGAACACCTCTCCCAATCACCGGGCTTAGGGCTACGGGGGCGGGAGGAGGAGCTGCGGTGGTCGGCCATGTTGGAGTGGATTTTTCCGAAGCGCGCTCCGATGGATTCTCGTCGTGGGAGGATGGTATGGATTGGATCTAAGAATCCCCATCCCTTTAATAGACAATTTATTTACCTGGATAGGGGGGCGAATGTAAAAACGCCTTGGCTCCTCGTATTCGTTCGACGCACGGAAGATAGCCCTTATTGAGCACAGAAGCCAAGAAGTCCAACATTTATGGGCCGGACACTACTTAACAGTCATTCAAGATTTGGAGAAGAACCCGCCTTGCAATGCCGAAGACAATACTGCGCGCCGGACTCAGCGTCATTGAAGCCTGGTTCTGGGGCTACTGAGGGAGTCCTGGATTTGGGGGTCTCCAGACAGCCGGACTATATCCTTTGGCCGGACTGTTGGACTATGAAGATACAAGATTGAAGGCTTCGTCCCGTGTCTGGATGGGACTCTACTTGGCGTGGAAGGCAAGCTCGGCAATACGGATATGTATATCTCCTCCTTTGTAACTGACCTTGTGTAACCCTAGCCCCCTCCGGTGTCTATATAAACCGGAGGGTTTTAGTCCGTAGGACAACATACAATCATAACATAGGCTAGCTTCTAGGGTTTAGCCTCTTTGATCTCGTGGTAGATCAACTCTTGTAATACTCATATCACCAAGAACAATCAAGCAAGACGTAAGGTATTACCTCCATCAAGAGGGCCCGAACCTGGGTAAACATTGTGTCCCCTGCCTCCTGTTCCCATCCGCCTTAGATGCACAGTTCGGGACCCCCTACCCGAGATCCGCCGTTTTTGACACCGATAGTGTAGCTCTTTCGTTTCTTGTTTGGTGGACTAGTTTCGTAGGAGTCACCGTTCTATCAAGAGGGGGTCCGTTTTGGTAAGGCTTGGGTGGAATCAACACATTCACATCCGTCTCTCACCCTCTAAGCCTTTCCGCTTCAACTAGAGAGATCGTTCCCCTTGCAGTTGTGCTAATTTGTGTCCAAGCGGTAGTACCGCGGTACCCAGCGGTACTACCGCTTGTGGTTCTCAGCCGAAGTACCGCTGCGGTACCAAGCTACTACCGCGTCGACTCGAGGGGGTCGCCTCTCGTGTCGGGTTGAGCGGCACTTTGCAGCGGTTGTAGAAGTAGTAATACCGCTCGAGGGCAGTAGTACCGCCCTACCACCACAGCAATACCGCGCTGGGCACGTTTCCTGCTCTCCCTTTGAGCCCTCCCAGGCTGGGCGGTAGTACCACAAGGGGGAGCGGTAGTACCGCTGGGTCCAGTGGTAGTACCGCTACCACCTGTGGTAGTACCGCCCTGTGCGGGGCTGTTTTGGGGGGTAACGATTGGATGGGATCCCCTTCTATAAAAGGGGGTCCTCTTCTTCTTCGTTGACTTACCTCTTCCCCCCAAAAAAGCTCCATTAATGCTCTAAGCTCCATTTTCGCCCGATCTCTCTCCCTAGCCAATCAAACTTGTTGATTTGCTCGGGATTGGTTGAGAAGGCCCCGATCTACACTTTCACCAAGAGAAATTTGATTCCCCCACCAATCCGTAGGGGATCTTGTTACTCTTGGATGTTTGAGCACCCTAGACGGTTGAGGTCACCACGGAGCCATAGTCCATTGTGGTGAAGCTTCGTGGTGTTGTTGGGAGCCTCCGATTAAGTTGTGGAGATTGCCCCAACCTTGTTTGTAAAGGTCCGGTCGCTTCCTCCAAGGGCACCAATAGTGGAATCACGGCATCTCGCATTGTGTGAGGGCGTGAGGAGAATACGGTGGCCCTAGTGGCTTCTTGGGGAGCATTGTGCCTCCACACCACTCCAACGGAGACGTACTTCCCCTCAAAAGGAAGGAACTTCGGTAACACATCCTCGTCTTCACCGGCTCCACTCTTTGTTATCTCGTACGTTTACTTGTGCAAGCTTATTAGTGTTACTTCTCTTGCTTGCTTGTGTGCTCGTTGTTGTTGCATCATATAGGTTGCTCACCTAGTTGCACATCTAGACAACCTGCTTTGATGCAAAGTTTAATTTGGTAAAGAAAAGCTAAAAATTGTTAGTTGCCTATTCACCCCCCTCTAGTCAACCATATCGATCCTTTTAGCAGATATTCAAGGTCTTCGGCAAAGAAATCCTTAGGATATTCAGCATCTTGTGGCAGTGGCTTCATCATGCTGCGCATCTGACTCATGTTTGGCTCAGGCTTCTGAAACATGCTCTCCAATGCATTCCTGCGTAGCTGACAACCAGGTTCATAGTATTCACCTGGAGTGGGCAGGGAAGTAAGCTTGATGATATCTTGAGCTTTGGCTTCATGATGCACTTCGCCTGTCATCCACTCAAGGACCCAAGTCTTCGGATCCCTGTTGTAGCCACGAATGTGAAGAGTAGCATAGAACTGCAGCAGAAGCTCTTCGTTCCAATGCTCTTTGTCAGTGACAAACTGCAGGAGGCAAACATCTCTGAAATAGTCTAGAGCTTCTTCCAAGCAGGGCAGTCCAACAATGGCTTCATGATGCAGACGCATGTGAGGAAAGATCCGCCCTTGGTTGTATAAGATACATGAGTAATAACTGCGCAGCTGAAAGCTCTAGAAGCAATCAGATGAGATCTTTGGCTTGGAGTAAGGGTTCTTAGCACTGTTGAAGAATGTGTTGTGTGCCCTGAAGCTATTTACACTAAACGAGCCTGGCGATGTTGCAGCACCAGGAAACCTTGGCAGTCTGGGCTTTGGCTTCTGGACCCGAGGCCTGTGCTCCACATGGTATTCATATTGTGGTCCGGGAGTAGTGGGAGGAATCAGAACAGGCCATTTGACAGTGACAAGTTGGCCACGATCAAATGCCTGCTCAATAGTGTGAGGCCTTGGGGGTGGAACTGCAGCTTCGGCATTGATTGTGGCTTCAGGTTGCACACTTGCTTCAGGTGCATCATTAGCTTCAGGCGCCACAGTATTTTCAGCCATGACAACAGCATTGGCTTCAGCAGTGTTGGTTGTGGCTGCCTCATTGTTTTCAACCTCCTCTTTAGTAACAGGAGGGTCGGGCACTGACATGTTCTCCTCGAGAACGACTTCTTGAGTGACAGGGGGTGTGGCAACTCTTTCTTATTCTTGTCTTGGTTCTTGATTGTCTTCGGCTGATGCAGCCGGAATGTCTTCAGCAGCTTTGGCTTCAGACTCAGAGACATTCGCAGTAGGAGTGGCTTTAGGAAACACTTCACGTGCGACCGAGCTTTGTTGCACTTCTCCTTCTGAAATGCTCAACATGGTGACCGGAGGCTTGGGGCCTTTGCGAAGCCTACGGAATGCGGGCGATGCCTGTGGTGATGGAGTGGTATGGACCATGTAGTCGTCATCAAGCACCAGAGTGGTGACTTGAGGTGGTGGAGTACTGGGTGCGTCTTCATTGCTTGGGGTCTCTTGTTGAGGGAGATCAGCCCACGAAGCATCCTCAGAAATTGGTGTCATGGGACGACCAATGCTGATGAGTTCACTGTTCATGAGAACAGGCGATGATACCAGTTGGTGCTCAATTTGAGGAAGGACTTCATCATCTTCTACATTGTCTTCATGACCAATGTCTTCAGCTGTGATGGGGTTAACAGTTGGTACTTCTTCGTCTTCAGGAGCCTCTGTGGTAGCAGGCTCGTGAACTACAAGTTGATGCTCTTGGTTGTAGGAGGCAGGACGTGCAACCGAGATGGGCTCAACAACAAGTGGCTCTGTGGCTGCAGCATGGTCTTTCCGTGAAGACTTTGTCTTCGGCTTCTTTGTTGATGGAGCACCATCAGAGGCATCCTTGTGCTTGCGCTTCCTGGCATCAGCTTCAGCTGCCCTGGTTTTCTTCAGCTCTGAAGCTGCTGAGGGGGCCTTAGGCTTCGAGCCTGTCATGCCGGTAGGGAAGACAATGCTAGGTGCTTCCTGCCTTGGTGCTTCAGTGCGTGCCTCAGCAGACTTCTTCTTCTATTTGACAGCCATTCTAGGGTCGATACTAGGACGCCCCAGAACCTTGCGCTTCTCTGCCTCATTGTGGGCTTGAACACATTTCTCTGCGAAGTATTTCATCCGCTCTCTTGAGCCTTTAGCTTCCTCGTGCTTCTTGTGAAACTGCTCCTTGAGCTCATGCAACATCTTCTTAAAGCTTTGAACATCAGCCACGCCGAGCTTTGCCATGTGCTTCTTGAACTATGCCTTCTCAAAATCAATTTTGTTCTTCAACTCGACGATCTTCTGAGCTAGGGCCAACTCATTTGCAATGGCTCCGTGGAAGGTGACGCAGATGTCCACTGGCAGCTGAAGATCATCGATGCTTATGCTCTGGTCGTTGAACCATTCATCAATGAAGGTGTTCAAAATGTAAACATCAAAGAGGGGTAGATCGTTGAAGATCTTCGCCTCTTTCTTTCTCTTGATTAGAAGCTCAAGATCATCATCACCAAAGTCTTCGTCGCTTGACAGATCAATGGTTTCATCTTCGTTCCTCAGAATGGCAGTTGGTGTCAGTTCATGCCCAGAAATCTCCATGCACTTCTTCTTGGGCTTCTCCTTCTTCTTGGAGACACGAGAAAGATCTTCAGATTGCACACTGGGTTCAGGAGGTGCAGTGGCCAATGGATTCACACGCAAAACTTTCAGTGCACTAGAGGGCTTTGAAGCCTTTGATTTCTTCTGTTTCTGCTTTGGTAGAGCTGGCACATCTTCAGAATTTGCGTCGTCAGCTGAGTGGTCCACCGTAGCCCCCTGTACAGCAATATGAGTGATAAGGCCTTCGAGGTTATAGAAGGGGCCGATTTCATTGGGATTGGCATCACATGTGCCATCAGCCCTTGGAGCAGATGGACTAGGGTTGAAGTCGAGGCCAAACTGCTTCTTGTTCTGCTTGGCAGACTCTTTGGCAAACTGAAAGTTGCACTTGAATCTAACTAGTAGTGAAGCATAAGTGAATATACTTGGCATGATATGAGATGCAGAACAAGATAGATCCATATTTGCAAGCTTAGAAACCACTTCTGATTGAAGTGGATGGATCTGACGAATCAAAAATGGCAGTAAAAGTAAGATTTAACTACCACACAAAGAACTGCTAGACGAAGTTGAGAGGGAGGCCAAGTAGTTCAATCTCCCGTGCCCTAACTCGGCGGCGGAAGACACCTACGGCGGCGGCGGAGAGGACGGGGTCCGCGGCCGGTGTGAGGACGGCATCTAAGATGTCGCGACAGCTAAGCACTTCGTCTCCGGCGTCGTCGCGAGCTAGTGGAGGCGCTATGGTTTTCGTGCAAGGAGAGGAGGTGGAAGAAGAGATAATGACCGTGGTGAGGGGTGTATTCATAAGGACAGGGACGACACATCATTATTACGCAGGTGCCCCTGGAGGTTCACAACTGAAGGACACATGGCATGCATGCAACACATTGGAAGTTGTTCCATGTTCCCACGCATGCCTGGATTGTTGGGTGGTCGTTCCGGCTTCTCCGGGTTTCAGGCAATAAGGATATAGCATTAAAATAGATTCAATTTTTGTCTCTGTGTCTTCTGCTGACAAGGACTCAGAGAAGACAATCGACAGTTTCAATAGAATGCATATGATTTGGATAGAATCTGAGGTAGAAGCATAGAGGGGGTTAGGGTCCGATCACATTCACTTAGATCAAAAGATTCAAACATGAAGTCATAGCTATAAGTGAATGATGTAAAGGACAGAACACCAATATATGTATATATATATATATATATATATATATATATATATATATATATATATATATATATCAGTATGAGACCAATGATACATCCATTTTGCATCATGCTTTTATATCGATATTTATTGCATTATGGGTTGTTATTTCACATTATGTCACAATACTTATGGCTATTGTCGGTGTCAAAACCGGCGGTTCTCAAGTAGGGGGTCCCGAACTGTGCGTCTAGGCCGGATGGTAACAGGAGGCAAGGGACACGAAGTTTTAACCAGGTTCGGGCCCTCTCGATGGAGGTAAAACCCTACATCCTGCTTGATTAATATTGATGATATGGGTAGTACAAGAGTAGATCTAACACGAGATCGGAGAGGCTAAACCCTAGAAGCTAGCCTATGGTATGATTGTTGATGTGTATGTTGTCCTACGGACTAAAACCCTCCGGTTTATATAGACGCCGGAGAGGGTTAGGGTTACACAAAGTCGGTTACAATGGTAGGAGATCTTCATATCCGTATCGCCAAGCTTGCCTTCCACGCCAAGGAAAGTCCCTTCCGGACACGGGACAGAGTCTTCAATCTTGTATCTTCACAGTCCAGGAGTCCGGCTGAAGGTTTAGTCCGGCTATCCGAACGCCCCCTAATCCAAGACTCCCTCAGTAGCCCCTGAACCAGGCTTCAATGACGACGAGTCCGATGCACAGATTGTCTTTGGCATTGCAAGGCGGGTTCCTCCTCCAAGTAGTTCGTAGAAGATTTTGAACACAAAGATAGTGTCCGGCTCTGCAAAATAAGTTTCCACATATTTCCATAGAGAGAATAATATTTACACCAATCTAATCTGCTGACGTATTCTTTAGCGTGACACACCACGGCCAAGCCTTTATCCGAGTCGTTTCATTATCCCACCTCAGCGCGTTATTCGAGGCGGTTTCCTTGGCACGTCTTGTTAAAGCAGAGATTGTGTCCCCTTATCCCGGGATTCTCATCAATACGGGCGTGGGTAACCCAACCGAGCCATTGATTATGGCGCTTGGAGATAAGTGGGTTTTACCAGGCTGGTGGGGACATGTAGTTGCGTCCACCCATATAAGGGGATAAGGATCCACCCTTTCACCTACACCTTCTTCCTCCTTCGCCTATCCATTCTTGTGCAGTCGAGTTCCAGCGCCCAAGTCCGCACTCCGCACCTCAACCTTCTCCAGCCATGTCTGGAGCGGGAGGCAAGTGGATGGTCTCCTCCGTCACGGAGGGACATATCAAAAAGCTGAGGAAGGCCGGATACCTGTCTAACGACATCGCGTATCAGCTCCCCGAAAAGGGGCAGCTCATCCCCACCCCTAGGCCCCATGAGAGGGTGGTGTTCCTCCCCCATTTCCTCCGCGGACTGGGCTTCCCTCTCCACCCATTTGTCCGGGGGCTCATATTCTACTACGGCCTGGATTTCCACGATCTGGCCCTGAACTTCGTCCTCAACATCTCGGCATTTATCGTCGTGTGCGAGGCCTTCCTCCGGATCTGTCCCCATTTCGGACTATGGCTCAAGACTTTCAACGTCAAGCCGAAGGTGGTGCGCGGCAACCAGGCGGAGTGCGGAGGTGCCATGGTGGGCAAGATGGCCAACGTCCTATGGCTCGAGGGCTCCTTTGTGGAGACCCTGAAGGGGTGGCAATCGGGGTGGTTTTACATCATCGAGCCGCGCAACGCCGAATGGGTCGCACCCCCTGTGTTTCGATTCGGACCCCCTATGCGGCTCACCTCCTGGAAGGAGACGGGCCTGTCGTGGGGCAAGAAGGGAGAGCTGACCAGACTCCAAACATGCGTCCAAACCCTGGTGGACAAGAAGCTCAAACTTGTCAACGTAGTCCAGGTTATGCTCATCCGCTTGATCCTCCCATGTTAACAACGGGCTTTCAACCTGTGGGAGTTCGACCTGGCGCGGCACCAAACTCTGAGCAGGCTCTTCGACACGAAGATGCCTGGAAGGTGCTTTTCAAGGGCGCCGAGGCTCCTGCATCCGCTACCGAGGATCGCGGATTCAGTGTGCAGCGTCACGCTCTCACGGTAAGCTGTTTTTTCCTTTTACAGGGCATCAGTTTTTCATAGTTTGACTCCATGCGGGATCTAAGCTCCCTTACCTTTGACAGGATTGGCAGGTGACATCCGGGCAGATCAACTGTCCGGCTCCTTTGCCCGAAGGCCCAGTGGACGCTCGCTTGGCGAAGCTGCTGGTTCTGGCACCCTATGTGGTGTCGGAGAAGAAGGCTGCAAAAAAGGCCGCGGGGACTCGAAAGAGTGCCCGGCGCCAGGAGGTGTCAGATCCATCATCAGATGGTTCCGAGGCGCATTCCTCCCATGAAGATGAGGAGGAAGAAGAAGAAACCTCTCCCCCTCCAGCGGGAGGAGAGAAGAAAAGGAAGGCCGCCCTCTCTGGGGAGGCCGGAGGGTCAAAGAAGGGGAACCCCTTCCTCCGGACTACTCCACCGACGCCGACGACGGCGGAGACGAGTGACAGCCCAGGGCCAAGCCCCTGGCAAAATCGTAAGTATCCGGATACCAAAGTAATTCATAGTATTCGTTTATTGCACAGCTTTCCCTTACATCGAATATGTTTATGCAGCCCACCCAAAGACCAGCTCGACGCATCGTCGAGCGGCTCACTGGACTCGTCGGATGTAAACTCGCTTCCGACGGCTTCCTCCCCCCGCCCTACGGATGACACAAAAGTGTTGTCCCAACAGGTTCCAAGCCGGGAGGAGGTGGTCCTGGAGGCGCCGCAATGCAACCTCCCGGACTCTAGGAGTAAAGGGGATGAAACCGCCCAAGGCTCCAAGTCTGGCTCTAGGCCGGACACTGCTCCGGAACCTTCAAAGGTTCCAGAGTCCGGTGGGGTACCTCCTTCCAAGAGGAGTAAGTCCACCATGCCGGTGGCCCCCGTCCAACTGGAGGCGCCGGACAATATGTTGGAGGCGCTCCAAGGCGCCTCTATCGACGAGGAGCACCGCACTATTATGAGTGCGGTGGTCCAGAAGGTTCAGTCCGCCAAGAGCGGACTGACTGAAGCTTGTACTAGCCTTTTGACAGGCTTTGAGGTAAGTAAAGAATGTGTAAATAATAGTACCGCATAGACAGTAGCCCCTGATGCTCTGTTTGCCATTCGGGAAGAAAAGCCGAATCGAGGATCAAAATAGAATTCGCAGGAGTCTAACAAAAATGAGTCAATATGCATATGCAGGCTTCCCTGCTTGCGTCCGCCGCACTGACTGCAGAAGTGGACATGCTAAAGCAGAACCTCGAGCGGTCCGAGCAAGAGCTCGGGCGTGCCAAGAAGCAGCTCGAGGACAATGAAGGTAAGAAATACCTTGTTTTTTTAATATATATAAAAAGGTGCAATTGCAAAGAATGACAGGATTATCATGGCTATTGTAGTGGCCACGTCTGAAGTGGCGACCCTTAAGCAAGTGCTGGTCGAGGCCGAGAAGACGGTGGCCTCGGAGCGCACCGAGCGGGAGAAGTATGAGGCCGAGGTTGGCAAGGTGCGGCAAGAGCTCTAGGCTCTCATGGGGAAACATGAGAGTTTGGAGCTTGACTGCCAAGGCCGAATCCCGGAGGACCCTCCAGGAGTTGGATGAGGTGAAGAAGATAGCGGTGGGTAAGGCATTCTTTATGCAAAGCAAACACATAAACGTGAGTTACTTGTTACTTACCCGAATCCGGAGCTCTCCAGGAGCGTTCGCAGATCTTCCCCTAAGTGTGTCCGATGCCGCCGCATTCTATCGAGCCGAGGAGGGCAGCTCGACAGAGAAGGTGTTCTGGTCTCAGTATGCTGAGGCCGGACACCCTGTGCCCCTGAGCGACCAGCTGAAGCAACTGGCCGAGCTCCACAAGGCGGCCGAACAGGCCATGAAGGGCCTCATTGTTCGGCTGTGGCCTGGAGGGGCTCTGCCTGGGAGCTATTTCGGGCTGGTGCAGCGGCTGGTGGAGGCATGTCCAAGGCTCGAAGTCATCAAGCGCTCCGTCTGCATTGAAGGTGCCCGTAGGGCCCTTGCCCGTGGTAAGGTGCACTGGGGCAAGCTGGATGCTGAGAAGCTTGTGAAGGACGGGCCACCACCGGGGAAAGAGCATCGCAAGCCCGAGAATTACTATAAGGATGTTCTGAAGGGTGCCCGCCTTGTGGCGGATGAATGTTCTAGGGATGTAATTTTTGAGTGAAACTTGCTCGTTTTGTCTTGTGTGCTGAAAACTTGTTCATATGCGCTAAGCAATTCTATTGGAATTTAAAATATTACCTTCTGTGCGGCTGTTTATCAATTCTGAGAGATGGCGAGTCGTCGGCTTCTGCCCCCATGCCGCTAGTGCTGGGGTGTTCGGGGATAAACCTGAGCGCTCTTTTTCCCATGTTTGTGTCCTTCGAGGGAGGCGCTCAGCCCAACGAACAAGGAAATCGGACTATAATGCGTGAACACTCTCACTTAGTCATAGAATTCTATAATTTTAAATTTCAGCGAAGCCCTTGGTATTCAGAAGACCGAGTTCGGGGCGCTATCCACGCCTTGGCCGGATAGAGCCGGCTCCTCGCCCTAAGCGGCATAAGTCTTTAGGGACTCGAAAAACCTCTCGAACAGCGACCAGCTCTCGCTTCATCATGACAGTCAGTTTTAGCTTTCTCCACTGAGGTGCTCGACCCAGCTCAACTGGGGCACAATCGCAGTGGTTCTCCTAGTGCTACCTTAGCCGATATAGCGGAACATAAGGCACCAAAACATAGGAGCCGGGCAAACCCAACTATTGACCCAAGACATGATTTGGAGCCGATGCATATAATGATATAAGTTCGGGGTGCCACACTTGTTAAAGTGTTCGGACTTGTCACACCATATTGAGCGGTACTAAAGCCCCTGGCGTATTTTGGCCGTACCAACGTGTACGGGTGCAACATGTCGTTAAGGAACATATATAAAAAAAAGGTAATGCAAAAATAGATGAAAGCTATGCATTGTTTATTAAAAAGGGGCTGCGATCAAAGCAGAACGATACAAATAATGCGGTAAGTGGAAGGTTGGACTAGTTAACATGTCCGTTCTAGGGGCAAGCTGCGGAATAGTATGCGGAACAGGTATACTGCTCGTGATAGAGACCACCTGGGAGTTCCGTACTACGCCATGGCTTGTCTGCTTCCCTGGTTCTTGCATCGTTTGTGCGGCAATTGAACTGCCGAACAGGCCTTCCGAAGGATGGAGTCCTGAAAGTAAGAGAAAATTAAAAAAAATCGGCAGCCCCTGGTACGGTTTAAGCCGTATTTTTGGGCATGCCATGTGGTGCCCCTCCCCCTGTACCCATGGTATCTCTAGAGCATAGTTATGTACGCGAAGTACTAGCATCGCCTTTTTGCGAGGGTTGGGGTTGGGGCCGCGTTGCTACGCCTTCTCGGATCGTGCCAGGCGGTCTTGTTATAGGTTACTCCAGGCACGCTTGACGGTGTCCAGTCGTTTAGTGGCAGGACTAGAGAACTACCTGGAGAGGCTGCTTTGTACTTCCACTGCAAGGGCCGACGTGTGCTCCTCCGTTCGGAGGGAGCGTTCGGTGTTTCCATTGACCGTAATTACTCCTCAAGGGCCTGGCATCTTGAGCTTAAGGTATGCATAGTGCGGTACCGCATTGAACTTAGCGAATGCGGTACGCCCGAGCAGTGCGTGATAACCACTGTGAAATTATCCGGAAATTAACTCCTCGCTTCGGAAATTATCCGGAGATCCGAACACCACTTCAAGTGTGACTAAGCCTGTACAGTTGGCCTCTACACCTGGTATTACGCCTTTAAAGATCGTTTTGGTGGGCTTAATCCTCAAGGGATCTATGCCCATTTTCCGCACTATATCCTGGTAAAGCAGGTTCAGGCTGCTGCCGCCATCCATAAGGACTCTAGTGAGATGAAATCCGTCAATAATTGGGTCTAGGACCAATGCGGTGAATCCGCCATGACGGATGCTAATGGGATGGTCCCTTCGATCAAAGGTGATCGGGCAGGAGGACCATGGGTTGAACTTTGGGGCGACTGGCTCTACCGCGTATATGTCCCCTAACGCGTGCTTCCGCTCCCTTTTGGGGAAGTGGGTTGCATATATCATGTTCACCGTCTGCACTTGTGGGGGAAAACCCTTCTGTCCACTATTGTTCGGCGGCCGGGGCTCCTCGTCGTCATTGCTATGCAGCCCCTTTTCTTCATTTTCGGTGTTTAACTTGCCTGCCTGCTTGAACACCCAACAATCCCTGTTGGTGTGATTGGCCGGCTTTTCGGGGGTGCCATGTATCTGGCACAAGCGGTCGACTAGTCGGTCCAAACTGGACGGGCCCCTAGGATTCTTTTTGAATGGCTTTTTCCGCTGACCGGATTTAGAGCCTCTGAATCCGGCATTAACTGCCATATCCTCAGCATTGTCGCCGTTAATGCGGGGCTTCTGCTTGTTGCGACGCGACCTGCCACTACTGTCCCTGGTGTCCGAATTACCAGGGTTCTTGGTCATATTGTTGCTACGAGCAAACCAGCTGTCTTCTCCCGTGCAAAAGCGGGTCATGAGTGTCGTGAGTGCTGCCATAGATTTCGTCTTTTCCTGTCCAAGGTGCCGGGCCAGCCACTCGTCACGGATATTGTGCTTGAAGGCTGCTAGGGCCTCAGCGTTCGGACAGTCGACTATTTGATTTTTCTTTCTTAGGAACCGTGTCCATAATTGCCTGGCCGATTCCTCTGGCTGCTAAATTACGTGACTTAGGTCATCGGCGTCTGGGGTCACACATAAGTGCCCTAGAAATTGTCGAGGAATGCTGCTTCCAGGTCCTCCCAACAACTGATTGATCCTGTTGGCAAGCTGTTAAGCCAATGCCGAGCTGGTCCTTTAAGCTTGAGTGGGAGGTATTTGATGGCGTGGAAATCGTCGCCGTGGGCCATGTGGATATGAAGGAGATAATCCTCGATCCATACCGCAGGATCTGTTGTGCCATCGATGTTTATGGGTTTGAAACCCTCGGGGATTTGATGATCCATTATTTCATCTGTAAAGCATAGTGGGTGTGCGGCGCCTCTGTACTGGGCTATATCATGGCGTAGCTCCAGTGAGCTTTGTCTACTGTGTTCGGCCCTGCCGAATTTGTGGACGGCGTGACAGTTACCGTCTCGAGCCGTGGGGCACCCACGTGATCCGTAGATCGATCTTGTTTGCCTTGCCTTGTCCTCCAACATGTCTCATAAGTCCGGCGCATATTCCCGTGCCTTGGTACGGGGTGCGGCTTGAGTGGAGGACCGGGAGGCTTCTCTGTCGCGGCCACGAGGTGGCCGGTCGGCCGCATCAAGTGCTTCCTCCTCTAATCGGGGTAGCAACCTGCGCTTTGGGTAGCTCTTGGAGGGGCGTTCGAGTTTATGCTCTTCGGCCGCAAGGACTTCAGTCCATCTGTCGACCAGCAAATCTTGATCAGCTCTAAGCTGTTGCTGTTTTTTCTTGAGGCTTCTTGCTGTGGCCATAAGCCTGCGTTGAAAACGCTCTTGCTCGATGGGATCCTCTGGCACGATGAATTCGTCGTCATCGAGGCTTTCCTCGTCTTCGGAGGGAGGCATATAATTATCGTCCTCGACCTCTCTGTCTGCCGCTCTCTCATGAGGACTGGTCTCTCCATCCTCCTGTGCTAAGTCTTGCTGGAGGGGGTTTTCTTCGGCACTTTCCAGAGTATTATTATCTCCCATGCTGGAATCACCGTATTTGTTTTGGCGGGATTTTGAGCGGCGTCGCTGACGTCGGCGCTTAGGCTGTTTCTTGGAGGGGTCATCCTCCGCTATTCCATCGCCATCTCCCTATTTTGGGGTGTCCACCATGTATATGTCATATGACGAGGTGGCTTTCCAGGGCCTAGTAGGCGCTGGTTCTTCATCACTTCCTTCATCAGCGTCCATACCGTCGATGTCTTCGGAGTCGAAGTCGAGCATGTCGGTTAAGTCGTCGACAGTGGCTACAAAGTGGGTGGTGGGTGGGCTTTGAATTTCTTCATCGTCCGTAGCCCAACCTTGCTGACCGTAGTCCGGCCAGGGCTCTCCTGATAAAGAGAGAGAGACTTTAGTGACTTCAGGATATCGCTGAAAGGCGAGTGCTGAAAGATGTCTGCGGCAGTGAACTCCATGATCGGCATCCAATCGGATTCGATCGGCAGGGGTGCGGAGGGTTCGGAGTCCGGAGAAGAGTCCGGCTCCTTGGAGTCACGAGTCTCGCAGAGTACGGGGCTGGTGTTCGGCTAAATCGCCATTGGTGTTGCAGCCCCCAAGGTGGCGTCCAACCGCCCATCCTTGATCGGCGCAGTTGGCTCCGAATTGAGGGTCGGAGCCGATGCGGGTGCGGCCTCCAGGGCACTGTTCGGCGGCAGAGCTAGATCATGCTCATCATGACAGTGCGGCGTGCTCGGCAATGGCTCGAATCCGTCGAAGATCAAGTCCCCACTGATGTCAGCCATGTAGTTTAAACTTCCAAATCTGACCTGAGGGCCAGGGGCGTAGCTTTCGATCTGCTCCAGACGGCCGAGCGAATCGGCCCGAAGTGCGAAGCCGCCGAAGATGAAGATCTGTCCGGGGAGGAAGGTCTCACCCTGGACTGCATCGCTATTAATGATCGTAGGAGCCATCAAGCCTGACAGTGACGACACAGAGGAACTCTCAGTGAAAGCACCAATGTCGGTGTCAAAACCGGCGGATCTCGGGTAAGGGGTCCCGAACTGTGCGTCTAGGCCGGATGGTAACAGGAGGCAAGGGACACGAAGTTTTACCCAGGTTCGGGCCCTCTCGATGGAGGTAAAACCCTACGTCCTGCTTGATTAATATTGATGATATGGGTAGTACAAGAGTAGTTCTACCACGAGATCGGAGAGGCTAAACCCTAGAAGCTAGCCTATGGTATGATTGTTGATGTGTATGTTGTCCTACGGACTAAAACCGTCCGGTTTATATAGACACCGGAGAGGGTTAGGGTTACACAAAGTCGATTACAATGGTAGGAGATGTTCATATCCGTATCGCCAAGCTTGCCTTCCATGCCAAGGAAAGTCCCTTCCGGACACGGGACGGAGTCTTCAATCTTGTATCTTCACAGTCCAGGAGTCCGGCTGAAGGTTTAGTCCGGCTATCCGAACACCCCCTAATCCAGGACTCCCTCAGCTATTCTCTCTTATTTTACAAGGTTTACATAAGGAGGGAGAATGCCGGTAGCTGGAATTCTATGCTGGAAAAGGAACAAATATTAGAGACCTATTCTGCACAACTCCAAAAGTCTTGAAACTCCACGAAACACCTTATAATAAATAATGGAAAATCCTCGCCAAAGATGAAGACCAGGGGGCCCACACCCTTCTCACGAGGGTGGGGGGCACGCCCCCCCTGGGGCGCGCCCTGGTGGCTCTCTGATGACCATCTTCTCCTATATGAAGTCTTTCGTCGAGAAAAAAAGAAGAAGCAACTTTTCGGGACAAAACTCCGCCGCCACGAGGCGGAACCTTGGCGGATCCAATCTAGAGCTCCGGCAGAGCTGTTCTCCCGGGGAAACTTCCCTCCCGGAGGGGGAAATCATCGCCATCGTCATCGATGACGCTCCTCTCATCGGGAGAGGGCAATCTCCATCAACATCTTCATCAGCACCATCTCATCTCAAAACCCTAGTTCATCTCTTGTATCTGATTCTTGTCTTCAAGTCCGGGATTGGTGCTAGTAGGTTGCTAGTAGTGTTAATTACTCCTTGTAGTTGATGCTAGTTGGTTTAATTGGTGGAAGATCATATGTTCAGATCCTTTATGCATATTAATACCCCTCTGATTATGAACATGTTTATGCTTTGTGAGTAGTTATGTTTGTTCCCGAGGACAAGGGAGAAGTCTTACTATTAGTAGTCATGTGAATTTGGTATTCGTTCGATATTTTGATGAGATGTATGTTGTCTAGCCTCTAGTGGTGTTATGTGAACGTCGACTACATAACACTTCACCATTATTTGGGCCTAGAGGAAGGCATTGGGAAGTAATAAGTAGATGATGGGTTGCTAGAGTGACAGAAGCTTAAACCCTAGTTTATGCGACGCTTCGTAAGGGGCTGATTTGGATCCATATGTTTCATGCTATGGTTAGGTTTACCTTAATGCTTTTGTTGTATTTGCGAATGCTTGCAATAGAGGTTAATCATAAGTGGGATGCTTGTTCAAGTAAGAACAGCCCCCAAGCACCGGTCCACCCACATATCAAATTATCAAAGTACCGAACGCGAATCATATGAGCGTGATGAAAACTAGCTTGACGATATTCCCATGTGTCCTCGGGAGCGCTTTTCCTTATATAAGAGTTTGTCCAGGCTTGTCCTTTGCTACAAAAAGGATTGGGCCACCTTGCTGCACTTTATTTACTTTTGTTACTTGTTGCTCGTTACAAATTATCTCATTACAAAACTATCTGTTAGCACTTATTTCAGTACTTGCGGAGAATACCTTGCTGAAAACCGCTTATAAATTCCTTCTGCTCCTCGTTGGGTTCGACACTCTTACTTATCGAAAGGACTACGATAGATCCCTATACTTGTGGGTCATCAAGACTCTTTTCTGGCGCCGTTGCCGGGGAGTGAAGCGCCTTTGGTAGGTGGAATTTGGTAAGGAAAAATTTATATAGTGTGCTGAAATTTACTGTCACTTGTTACTATGGAAAGTAATCCTCTGAGGGGCTTGTTTGGGTATCTTCACCCCGACCAGTAGAGCAAAGAGTTGCTCCTCAACCTACTGAACCTATTGAAAATGAAATTCCTTATGAGTATCCTTCGAGTATAATAGAAAAACTGCTAGCTAATCCTTTTACAGGAGATGGAACAAGGCATCTTGATGAACACCTAATATATGTGGATGAAGTTTGTGGATTATTTAAGCCTGCAGGTATTTCCGATGATGTTGCTAAGAAGAAGGTCTTCCCTTTATCTTTGAAGGGAGACGCATTGACATGGTATAGGCTATGTGATGATATGGGATCGTGGAACTATAGAAGATTGAAATTGGAATTTCATCAAAAGTATTACCCTATGCATCTTGTTCATCGTGATCGCAATTATATATATAATTTTTGGCCTCGCGAAGGAGAAAGCATCGCTCAAGCTTGGGGGAGGCTTAAATCAATGTTATATTCATGCCCCAATCATGAGCTTCCAAGAGAAACAATTCTTCAAAAAATTTATGCTCGGCTTTCTGATAACAATCGCACCATACTTGATACTTCTTGTGTTGGCTCTTTTACGATGAAGACTATTGAATTCAAATGGGATTTATTGGATAGAATTAAACGCAACTCTGAAGATTGGGACCTCGACAATGGTAAGGAGTCAGGTATGACACCTAAGTTTGATTCTGTTAAATCTTTTATGGATACCGATATTTTCCGTAAATTTAGCACTAAATATGGACTTGATTCCGAGATAGTAGCTTCTTTCTCTGAATCTTTTGCTACTTATGTTGATCTCCCTAAGGAGAAGTGGTTTAAATATCATCCTCCCATAGAAGTAAAAGTAGCTGCACCTATTAAAGTTGAAGAAAAGACTGTCACTTATAATGATCCTATTGTTCCTACTTGTTATGTTGAGAAACCACCTTTCCCTGTTAGGATAAAGGATCATGCTAAAGCTTCAACTTTGGTTCGTAAAAGCAATATTAAAACATATACACCTCCTGAGCGAGTTAAAGTTGAACCTAATATTGCTATTGTTAAGGATCTCTTGTCTGATAATATTGATGGGCATGTTATTCAGTTCTGCAGTGAAACTGCTAGAATTGCTAAACCTTGTGCTAAAGATAAACATAGACCTGTGGTAGGCGTGCCTATTATTTCTGTTAAAATAGGAGATCATTTTTATCATGGCTTATGTGATATGGGTGCTAGTGCTAGTGTTATACCGCATACTTTATACGAAGAAATTAAGCATGAAATTGCACCTGCTGAGTTAGAAGGAATTGATGTTACAATTAAACTTGCTAATAGAGATACTATATCCGCAGTGGGAATTGTTAGAGATGTTGAAGTTTTGTGTGGGAAAACTAAATATCCTGCTGATTTTCTTGTTCTTGGTTCCCCACAAGATAGCTTTTGTCCCATTATATTTGGTAGAGCCTTCTTGAATACAGTTAATGCTAGGATAGACTGCGAAAAGAATGTTGTTACTATTGGCTTAGACGACATGACTCATGAATTTAATTTCTCTAAATTTAGTAAACAACACCGTGAAGAAGAATTGCCTAGTAAGGATGAAATTATTGGTCTTGCTTCTATTGCCGTACCTCCTAGTGATCCTTTAGAACAATATTTGCTAGACCATGAAAATGATATGTTTATGAATGAAAGAAGGGAAATAGATGAAGTATTATTTAAACAAGAACCTATGCTAAAACACAATTTGCCTGTTGAAATCCTAGGGGATCCTCCTCCACCTAAGGGTGATCCCGTGTTTGAGCTTAAACTATTGCCTGATAATCTTAAATATGCTTATCTTGATGAAAAGAAGATATATCCTGTTATTATTAGTGGTAACCTTTCAGAGCATGAAGAAGAAAGATTATTGAAAACTCTGAAGAAGCACCGTGCTGCTATTGGATATACTCTTGATGATATTAAGGGCATTAGTCCCACTCTATGTCAACATAAAATAAATTTAGAAGCAGATGCCAAACCAGTTCATGATCCTCAACGACGTCTGAATCCTAAAATGAAAGAAGTCGTAAGAAAAGAAATACTAAAGCTTTTGGAGGCAGGTATAATTTATCCCGTTGCTGATAGTCAGTGGGTAAGTCCTGTTCATTGTGTCCCTAAGAAGGGAGGTATTACTGTTGTTCCTAATGATAAAGATGAATTAATTCCACAAAGAATTATTACAGGTTATAGGATGGTAATTGATTTCCGCAAATTAAATAAGGCTACTAAGAAAGATCATTACCCCTTACCTTTTATCGATCAAATGCTAGAAAGATTATGCAAACATACACATTACTGCTTTCTAGATGGTTATTCTGGTTTCTCTCAAATAGCTGTGTCGGCTAAAGATCAATCAAAGACTACTTTTACATGCCCTTTTGGTACTTTTGCTTATAGACGCATGCCTTTTTGTTTATTAATGCACCTTCTACTTTTCAAAGATGCATGATGGCTATATTCTCTGACTTTTGTGAAAAGATTTGTGAGGTTTTCATGGACGACTTTTCCGTCTATGGATCTTCTTTTGATGATTGCTTGAGCAATCTTGATCAAGTTTTGCAGAGATGTGGAGAAACTAATCTTGTCTTGAATTGGGAAAAGTGCCACTTTATGGTTAATGAAGGTATTGTTTTGGGGCATAAAGTTTCTGAAAGAGGTATTGAAGTTGATAAAGCCAAGGTTGATGCTATTGAAAAGATGCCATGTCCCAAGGACATCAAAGGTATAAGAAGTTTCCTTGGTCACGCCAGATTTTATAGGAGGTTCATCAAGGACTTCTCAAAAATTTCTCGGCCTCTGACTAATTTATTACAAAAAGATATACCATTTGTCTTTGATGATGATTGTGTAGAAGCATTTGAAATACTTAAGAAAGCATTAGTCTCTGCACCTATTGTTCAGCCACCTGATTGGAATTTACCCTTTGAAATTATGTGTGATGCTAGTGATTATGCTGTAGGTGTTGTTCTAGGGCAAAGAGTTGATGAGAAATTAAATGTTATCCATTATGCTAGTAAGACTCTAGACAATGCTCAAAGAAACTATGCTACTACAGAAAAAGAACTTTTAGCGGTTGTATTTGCTTGTGATAAGTTCAGACCTTATATTGCTGATTCTAAAGTAACTACCCACACTAATGATGTTGCTATTAAATATCTTATGGAAAATAAAGATGCTAAACCTAGACTTATTAGATGGGCTCTCTTGCTACAAGAATTTGATTTGCATATTGTTGATAGAAAAGGAGCTGAAAACTACGTTGCAGACAACTTATCTAGGTTAGAGAATGTTCTTGATGACCCCCTACCTATTGATGATAGTTTTCCTGATGAACAATTAAATGTCATAAGTACTTCTCGTACTACCCCTTGGTATGCTGATTATGCTAATTACATAGTTGCTAAATTTATACCACCTAGCTTCACATACCAACAAAAGAAAAAGTTCTTCTATGATTTGAGATATTACTTTTGGGATGACCCACATCTTTATAAAGAAGGAGTAGATGGTTTTATTAGACGTTTGTGTACATGAGCATGAACAGGAACAGATCCTACGCAAGTGCCACTCCAAAACTTATGGAGGACACCACGCGGGAGATAGAACTGCACATAAGGTATTGCAATCCGGTTTTTATTGGCCTACTCTCTTCATGGATGCCCGTAAGTTTGTCCTATCTTGTGATGAATGTCAAAGAATTGGTAATATTAGTAGACGTCAAGAAATGCCTATGAACTATTCACTTGTTATTGAACCGTTTGATGTTTGGGGCTTTGATTATATGGGACCTTTTCCTGCCTCTAATGGATATCCACATATTTTAGTTGTTGTTGATTACGTTACTAAGTGGGTAGAAGCTATTCCAACTAGTAGTGCTGATCATAACACTACTATTAAAATGCTTAAAGAAGTTATTTTTCCGAGGTTTGGAGTCCCTAGATATTTAATGACTGATGGTGGTTCACATTTTATTCATGGTGCTTTCCATAAAATGCTTGCTAAATATGACGTCAATCATAGAATTGCATCTCCATATCACCCACAGTCTAGTGGTCAAGTAGAATTGAGTAATAGAGAACTCAAATTAATTTTGCAAAAGAGTGTCAATAGGTCTAGAAAGAATTGGTCCAAGAAACTTGATGATGCATTATGGGCCTATAGAACTGCATATAAAAATCCTATGGGCATGTCTCCGTATAAAATGGTGTATGGAAAAGCATGTCACTTACCTCTCGAACTAGAACATAAGGCATATTGGGCTATTAAAGAGCTCAACTATGATTTCAAACTTGCTGGTGAAAAGAGGTTATTTGGTATTAGCTCACTTGATGAATGGAGAATCCAAGCTTATGAAAATGCCAAGTTGTTTAAAGAAAAGCTGAAAAGATGGCATGACAAAAGGATACACAAGTGTGAGTTTAATGTAGGTGATTATGTATTGCTATACAACTCTGGTTTAAGATTTTTTGCAGGGAAACTTCTCTCTAAATGGGAAGCCCCTATGTTATCGAGGAGGTCTATCGTTCCGGTGCCATAAAAATCAACAACTTCGAAGGCACAAATCCAAAGGTGGTAAACGGTCAAAGAATCAAACATTATATCTCAGGTAATCCCATCAACGTTGAAACTAATATTATTGAAACTGTAACCCCGGAGAAATACATAAGGGACACATTCCAGAATGTTTCAGACTTCGAAAAGGAATAGGTATGTGGTACGGTAAGAAAACCGACTCCAAAACAATTTTTAAGGCAATATTTCTCTGTTTTGGAATATTTAGAAAAATAGAAAATTAAGTAGCAGTCCGGGAAGGACACGAGGGTGGAGGGCGCGCCCTACCCCCCTGGGCGCGCTGTTGGGGATCGTAGCAGAAATTCAAAAAATTTCCTACGTGTCACCAAGATCAATATATGGAGAGACTAGCAACGAGAGAGAGGAGTGCATCTTCATACCCTTGAAGATCGCAATGCGAAAGCATTACAAGAACGCGCTTGGTGCAGTCGTACACGCAGCGATTCAGATCGCTGTCGGTGGGAACGACACCTATGGGATCACAAGAATCCCTACTATGGTTAGCGGGGCGCGGGGTCGTGAGAAGAGCGGATCAAACAGATAGCACACGGTTCGTTTATCCAGGTTCGGGCCGCGAGGATGCGTAAAACCCTACTCCTACTTTGGTGGATTGTATATCTGTGTTCTTGAGCTAGCTATGGGGCGTGAGGAGCTCCAAAAAGCCGAATCCCTCTTCTGGTCGCCTCGGGCCTCCTTTTATAGAAAAAAGGGGTTGCCACAGTGGCACACAGGAGGTGGAAAGGGTACAGTGCTGCGAGGTTATCCCTCGCATCACGTGACAAGGCGCATTTAATGCGTCTTGCTTAGGTGTCATTGCTTTATTGGGGACGGGGGAGAAACCTGTCTCGTCCGTCGCCGCTCCTACTTGTGTCGACACGCGCCCTGGCCAGCGACGCCTGCGATGCCATGTAGGTAGGCAGGCAGCTGAGGTGGCGCAGTGGTGGGTCTTCACAAAGATCTGCATGCCGCCACTTGGGTGCCTGCCCAGCTAGTTGGGTCGGCAGCTGCATGCATGCGGTGGTGGAAGTTTAGTCGGCGTGGGCCTGATGGTGGCCCTGCGGGTATCCTCGGCAAGGGTCTTGCCGAGGCGCCTGCTGTCATCCCCGGCAAGGCGCTTGCCGGGGGCCTTCTGGTCTTCCTTGGCTGGGATCCCGCCAAGGGTTGTCGTTGGGGATACAGGGGAAGCATAATATCTCACCCAAACTAGCAAATCCTACATCCAGCTGTATCCATCCTTCAACACATAACCAAGAAACCTTCGGAAACCATCTACCTCAACCTTCGAAAAGCATCCGTTATACAAGTTATGGCGATACTCCCGAACTCCCGCCCCAGTACTGGGTGGCGTCGAGGTTATCTCACCAACGAACTGCATAAAAGAGATTTTCGATGTCGGCGTACTAGACTCAGGTATTCCAAAACTGCAACGATAAAATTATGATGACAACACCTCAGAGATCAACTCCCCGGGACACTTCCACTAAACCCCTGACAGGAGGCACCAAGTCAATGTTCTCATCATAAAACCATCGAAACGATTCCAAGATACCCGTGTGATCCTAAAAATTTTTTAGTGAAATTTGAGAAGAGAAGAGTCAAAACTCTACGTCAGGATGCCTTACCAGAGCGATGAGGAGACTGGGAAGTAAAAAGAATTCCTAATCTCTCCGATATATAATTCCTAAAAGACTCAAAACATTTTTCTAGACACAACTCGGCCGCTAAAAACGATCAAGCAATGGGGCTCCTAAGGTCGGGGAAGGCTCTGATTACCAACTTATAACACCCTCGATGAGACTATAGCTCCCACGTGTCGAGGCACGACTTAGAGACATAATCGCATTGAAGGCATATGTCGCAAGTTGGGCAATCTTCACAACATCCCATGTAATATGAATAATAAAGGGGAGACAACATAGTTGGCTTACACTCGCCACGTCACAACAAAGTACATAAATAACATCCATCATTCAAACACTCATGGCCCGACTACGGTGCCAAAATAGAAAAGAACCCAACATGCGACAAGGCCCCGAATCAAACCCCAACTAGGCACCACTACTGATCATCAGGAAAAGACACGTAGTAATGCTGAGAGTCTTCGTCGAACTCCCACTTGAGCTCGTACTCGTCACCTGGAGCGGAATCACCTGGACCTGCATCTGGAGTTATAGTATCTGTGAGCCACAGGGACTCAGCAATCTCGCACCCTCGCGATCAAGACTATTTAAGCTTATAGGAAGGGTAAGGCAAAAATATGTGGAGCTGCAGCAAGCGACTAGCATATATGGTGGCTATCTTATTCGCAAAAGAGAGCGAGAAGAGGAGGCAAAGCGCGAGCGTGAAAAACTAGAGGAACAACCTGCGCAAGCATTACTCCAACACCGTGTCCACTTCCCGGACTCCGCCGAGAAGAGGCCATCACGGTAACACACTCAGTTGATTCATTTTAATTAAGTCAAGGTTCAAGTTATCTACAACCGGAAATTAACAAATTCCCATCTGCCCATAACCGCGGGCACGGCTTTCGAAAGTTCAATCCCTGCAGGGGAGTCCCAACTTAGCCCATGACAAGCTCTCACGGTCAACGAAGGAATAGACCTCCTCCCAAGACGTTCCGATCAGACTCGGTATCTCGGTAATTCAAGACACTTCGACAGGTTAAAACAAATCCAGCAACACCGCCCGAATGTGCCAACAAATCCCGATAGGAGCTGCACATATCTCTTTCTTAGGGCACACTTAGATGAACACTACGTACAACTAAAACCAACCCTCAAGTTGCCCCGAGGTGGCGCTGCAAGTGGCTCTATTTGGACCAACACTCAGAGGAGCACTGGCCCGGGGGGGTTTAAAATAAGATGACCCTCGGGCTCCGGTAACCCAAGGGAAAAAGAGGCTAGGTGGCGAATGGTAAAACCAAGGTTGGGCATTGCTGGAAAAGCTTTAATCAAGGCGAACTATCAAGGGGTTCCCATTATAACCCAACCGCGTAAGGAACGCAAAATCCGGGAACATAACACCGATATGACGGAAACTAGGGCGGCTAGAGTGGAACAAAACACTAGGCGAGAGGCCGAGCCTTCCACCCTTTACCAAGTATATAGATGCATTAAGATAACATAGCAATATAATGATATCCCAACAAGTAAATAAATGTTCCAACAAGGAACGGCTCCAATCTTCACCTGCAACTAGCAACGCTATAAGAGGGGCTGAGCAAAGCGGTAACATGGCCAATCAACGGTTTGCTAGGACATGGGGGGTTAGAGGTTCAACGTGGCAATTGGGAGGCTGACAAGCAAAAGGTAGGCATCATAGCATTGGCATAGCAAAAGAGCGAGCAAACTAGCATAGCAAAGATAGTAGTGATTTCGAGGGTATGATCATCTTGCCTGCACAGTTGTCAGAGTTGACTGGATCCTCAAAAGCAAACTCAACAGGCTCCTCGTTAGCGAACTCATCTCCCGGCTCTACCCAACAAGACAAACAAGCAACAAGGATACAATCAACCACGTGCAAGACCAAGCAATATGATGAAATAACGATATGCTATGCGGGATGCGATGTGGGATGCAAAATGCAAGATATGACAGGAAATGCATGAATCTAGCCTCAACTTGGAATTCCAAGGGTGCCACTGGAAATATGAGATTAAATCACTTGAAAACGATATAAAGAACGCAAGAATCGGAGTTACGGTTTGGAAAAGGCAAGCGTTTTAAGAATGACACCGGTCTGTAATTTCCAGCAAGTAGGCATCTAAATGCAATGAAACGAACATGCTACAGCCACCAAACAAGACAACAAAATACATGGCAGGGATGCACACAAGATGCTTAACAAAATACTAACACTGAGCCACGGCCAATTCATCCATTATGAGGTTCAAACAAGCATGGCAAAAACGCAAACCCAAACAGATTCCAGACTTAGTGAAATTAACACTTGTCTGAAATTTCAGATCACGAAGCCCTCTTCGGAGCAGCAAAACAACATGATACATGACCTGATTATGACGAGGAAGAACATGGCATGGAGCTACTCAACAAGCTTAACAAAATACCCAAAGTGACCTGGGGCCAAAAGGGTTCACAAAATATACTAACAGGCACACGAACATAGCTAAAACACAATCAGTTTTCAGACTTAGTGAAAACTGAGACATGCTGAAATATAACTCACGAAGGCATGTAAACGAGCTCGATGCACTCACTACGGTGCAAGTCATGGCCAGGCAAGCATACATCCATTAAGAAGGCACAAAAATTCTAGCTAGACATGGCAAGAACAATGGCATAGCATGCACGGATCAACTACAATAGCATTGGCAAAATCGCAACCGAGTTGACGATCTGCCCAGATTCACCACGAGGCAAAAGTAGAGCTCGATTGACTCAAGCTAGGGTGCTCAATAATTGCAAGTAAAGACATGGATGGATAGAGCATAACATGATTAGCAAAACTCCTTTACTGATCATCCTCAAAAGAGGCACGGATCACTAGGAAACAAGCTGAACATATGGCATCATGAACTAAATAATCCCAGACTTAGTGAAAACTACTAAGTCCCTGAAAACAGATTTACCGGGTGCCTCACTTTGCATGCTTGCACAAGTCACCACACACATCCTAAAAATGCATGGGTTGCACCTCTGGAAAGATAACAAAATGCTTAACAAAACATATGAAGGACTCACAGGCATAGCATGCACACAACAATCATGGCAAAAATGACAAAAGTCTAAGATGAACTAGCAGATCTGACAATTAACTCACGAAGCCTCCTTCTAACAGCATTTCGAGCATCAAGATGAACCCAAATGAAAATGACGCAATGGAATGAAATGATGTACTCGTCGAGGCAAACGTTTTGATATGCAATATGTCCAAAACGGAGCTACGAATGCAAAGTTACAGCAGGTCAAAGATCGCATAAAAATTAGGGTTCGGAGGGAAAAAGTCAACCAGGGGGATTTTTCAGATCTGGATCTGGCGCGGTTCCCGAGGCTCGCCGGAGTTCATGCACGTTCACGCGGTTCGTGACCGAGAGGAGCACTGCGAGGGCCCCGGCGATCGTGCGGCAGCTGCGCGTTGAGCCGCGTGAGCAGGACGGAGCGGCGTTGGCGCGGCGAGCTCCCGTCTGACGCGGGGGGGCCGCGCCGGCGCTCCCCCACCAGCAGAGGCTGGCGGGGATGAGCGCGGGCGCGCCCGGAGTGTGCGCGGCGGGCCGGCCTCGCCCTCCGGGCTGGTGCGGAGGCACAGTGGCGACGGTGATGCGGCGCGAGCTGACGTTGTCCGCTCGCCCGGACACGTCCGGCGGCAGCGGAAGGGATTTTTTAGCGTTTCGAGAGGAGACGAGATCCAAAACGGAGGGGGGTGATTTATAGGCATAATGGAGCTAGGAGAGTCCAAATGAGGTGCGGTTTTCGAACACGCGATCGTGATCGAACGCTCTAGGGACATGGAGTAGAGTTTGGTGGGTTTTGGGCCAAATTGGAGGGGTGTTGGTCTGCAACACACACGAGGCCTTTTCGGAATTTGATTGACTTGTTGCGAGTCTTGCGTTCAGTCTCTTCAAGAATAGCAACTGGGTGCTCACGATAAGAGAGTTCTTCTTGGAGCTCAATGTCCTCGAAGTTGACGGTGCGGTCAGGAGTCTTGAAGCACTTTCGAAGCTGAGAGACATGGAACACGTCATGAACATTTGCAAAGTTTGAAGGAAGCTCGAGTTGATAGGTGAGGTCGCCTCTCTTGCTGACAATCTTGAAAGGTCCCACGTATCTGGGGGCAAGCTTCCCTTTGATACCGAAGCGACGAGTACCTTTCATAGGAGAGACTCGGAGGTAAACATGATCTCCGATCTCGAAAGCCAAATCACGGTGCTTACTATCATAGTAGCTCTTCTGGCGGGATTGGGCTCCTTTGAGGTTATCACGAATGACTTTGCACATTTCTTCTACTTCTGTGATTAAGTCATTACCCAAAAGCTGACGTTCACTGGTTTCAGACCAGTTGAGAGGGGTACGACACTTCCTGCCATACAGAATTTCAAATGGGGCCTTGCCCGAACTTGCTTGAAAACTATTGTTGTAGGAGAATTCAGCATAAGGAAGACAATCCTCCCACTTCATGCCGAAGGAGATCACACAAGCCCTGAGCATATCTTCAAGAATCTGGTTGACACGCTCGACTTGACCACTTGTTTGAGGATGGAAAGTAGTGCTGAAACGGATGTTAGTGCCCATGGCCTTCTGAAAAGAATCCCAAAACTTGGAGGTAAAGATGCTGCCACGGTCTGAAGAGATCACTTGAGGAATACCGTGCAGAGAGACAATGCGAGAGGTATAGAGTTCCGCCAATTGAGCTGCAGTGATCGACTCTTTGATAGGTAGAAAGTGAGCCACTTTGGTGAGTTTGTCGATGACAACGAATATAGCATCATTGCCACGCTTGGACTTTGGAAACCCAGTCACGAAGTCCATCTCAATGTGGTCAAACTTCCATTCTGGAATGGCAAGAGGTTGGAGGAGACCTGCTGGCCTTTGGTGTTCTGCCTTCACTCTTCTGCAGACATCACATTCATTCACGAATTGAGCGATCTCGCGCTTCATTCGAGTCCACCAATAAGCTTGCTTAAGGTCCTGATACATCTTCGTGCTCCCAGGGTGGATGGAGAGGAGAGAATTGTGAGCCTCGTTCATGATCACTTTACGGAGGTCACCTTTGGGCACAACAATACGATCCTCGAAGAAGAGAGTGTCCTTGTCATCAAGGCGGTAGCACTTGTACTTGGACTGACTCTTGGCAATCCCAATCTTCACCTTTTTCACCATAGCATCAAGAAGCTGGGCTTGGCGAATCTGGTCTTCTAAGGTAGGAGAGACTTGAAGGTTGGCGAGGAAACCTTGAGGAACAACTTGCAGATTAAGTTTGCGGAAAGCTTCACAAAGCTCGGGTTGATAAGGCTTGAGAATCAGACTGTTGCAGTAGGCCTTTCTGCTCAAAGCGTCAGCAATCACATTGGCCTTGCCTGGAGTATACTCAATACTCGGATTATACTCTTGAATCATTTCGACCCATCGAGTTTGCCTGAGGTTGAGATTAGGCTGAGTGAAGATGTACTTGAGACTCTTGTGATCAGTGAAAATGTCCACTTTTCTTCCCAATAGAAGATGTCTCCAAGTCAAAAGAGCATGCACAACTGCCGCCAACTCGAGATCATGAGTGGGGTAGTTCTTCTCATTAGGCTTCAACTGGCGAGATGTATAAGCAACAACTTTCTTCTCTTGCATCAAAACTGCGCCAAGACCTTGGAGAGAGGCATCACAAAAGACCTCGTACGGCTTGGATTCATCAGGCGGAGTCAGAACTGGAGCAGTGATCAACTTCTCTTTCAAAGTGTTGAAAGCAATATCACACTCCGGAGACCAAACGTACTTGACGTGCTTCTGAAGAAGATTTGAGAGAGGCTTCGCGATCTTAGAAAAGTTTTCAACGAATCTTCGGCAATAGCTTGCGAGACCGAGAAAACTGCGGAGTTGCTTCACGTTCTGAGGAGGTTCCCAATTCACAATTGCAGACACCTTCTCAGGATTCACGGCAATGCCCTTGGCAGAGATGATATGACCAAGATAAAGAACCTCATCGAGCCAAAATTCACACTTGGAGAACTTGGCGTAGAACTGATGTTCCCTGAGCTTATCAAGAACCAAACGCAAGTGCTTGGCATGATCTTCCTTGTTCTTCGAGAAAACCAGAATGTCGTCGAGATAGACCAAAACGAAGTCATTGGTGTAGGCGTTGAAGATGAAGTTCATCATGCGAGAGAACGTCGGAGGAGCGTTGGCGAGGCCAAAAGACATGACAGTGTATTCATATGAACCAAAGCTTGTTCTGAATGCTGTCTTGGGAATATCTTCTTCACGAATGCGAATCTGGTGATAACCCATACGGAGATCAAGCTTGGAGAATACTTGGGCACCTTTGAGTTGTTCGAACAGCTCATTGATGTTGGGAAGTGGGTATTTGTTCTTGATGGTCTTCTTGTTCACTGGACGGTAATCAACACAAAGTCGGTCCGTTCCATCCTTCTTCTTCACAAAAAGAACACCACAACCCCACGGAGAAGAACTAGGCCGGATGAGACCCATTCTTTCTTGCTCATCGAGTTGCTTCTTCAGCTCCTTCAACTCTTCAGGTCCGAGCTTGTAAGGACGTTTGCACACAGGTTCCGTGCCAGGCTCAAGTTCAATAACGAATTCAACTGGCCGGTGCGGAGGCATTCCTGGGAGCTCTTCTGGAAAGACGTCTTGATATTCGCAAACGACTGGAATTTGAGAGATGGCATCCAATTCACCCTTCTCATTGAGAGAAAACAGACGGATAGTATCATCCCGAGCGGCAAAGACAATTACATCCTCAGACGAATGAGTCAATTGAATCTGCCTGGCTGCACAATCAAGCTGAGCCTTGTGCTTAGAAAGCCAATCCATTCCGAGAATAAGATCAATATCCGAGTTACCAAGAACCACCGGACAAGAGAGAAACTTGTAATCGCCCAACGTGATAGAGACATCCGGGACGCAATTGTTAGAAGTCATTTGCTTGCCCGGAGACACAATCTTCAATGGAACAGGAATCCTTTCGGTCACAAAATCATGCTTGGCCACAAATGGAGTTGAAATAAAAGAAAGCGATGCACCAGTGTCAAAAGAACTTTTGCAGGAACATCGTTAACAGGAAGGTTACCCATGATCACATCTGGTGAGTCCTCTGCCTGAGCTGCATTTAGCAAATTGACCTTGGCGTGCTTGGGGTTATGCTTGACCACAGCTGTACTTGCCGATCTGACAGGAGGAGGAGGAGGAAGACGCCTCTGGTTGAAACACTTGTTGGCATAGTGACCCTTCTGTTGGCACTTGTTGCACGTGACCTCTGAAAGCGGACGGTGATACGGAGCACTCGATCTTGGAGCTTGAGACGAAGTCTTGTTCTGAAAGCCAGGGTTGGGTGGGTGGGAAGAACCACTGCCACCTTTGCTCTTCTGCTGATACGGCTGACGGAACGGAGGAGGAGGAAGCCAAAACTTCTGCTGCTTGGCCACTTGAGTAGAGGAAGAAGGAGTAACATCTCTGACTCGCTTCCTGGAAGCATCACACCTCAACTGAGCAGCCTCTTGCTTCAGTGCCATGTTGTAGAACTCATCGTATCTCAAGGGCTCAAAGAGAACAAGAGCGAGCTGAATATCTTCTCTGAGACCACCCCTGAACTGATATATCATGCTCTTCTCATCAGGCACGTCCTGCTTGGCAAAGCGGGCAAGCTTCTGGAACAATTTGTTGTAGTCATAGACAGACAAAGAGCCTTGCTTCAGATTGCGGAATTCCTCACGCTTGCTTTCAACCACGCTCTGCGGAATATGATGAGCTCGGAAATCTCGACGGAAATCATCCCAAGTGATAACACGTCCACCTCTGGAATCCTTGTACTGCTGGAACCATTCTGCAGCTTGATCTTTGAGTTGGAAGGAAGCGAACTTGACAAAGTCCTCAGGCCTGACGTTACTGCACTCGAAATGCTTACACAGATCCACAAGCCAATCGTCAGCATCGGTTGCCTCAACACAATTGCTGAAAGTCTTTGGCCCGTTAGCAAGGAACTGGTTGAGTGTAGCAAAGTGACTCTGATTGCTGCCTTGATTCCCTTGACTGCCTTGATTGCGCTCTTGAAGAATTTGCATGATCAGCTGTGTGTTTGCATTGGTTGCGGCCATCACAGCTTGCCATGCCTCTGGAGGAGGTGGAGGTGGTGGCGGATCAGGATTCGGAGTCGTGCGCGTTGGAGGAGCCATCCTGAAGAGGTTGACCACCATTAGCACATTGACAGATAAATATTGAAGCTGAATCCAACGGAATGAAAATTGCAACATATAGTCTTCACATCCGAACAAAATGAACGAATGCATTCCTCTTCAAATGGTCACATATCCATAAATTGAGAAGCCACGTAGAATTAAGGTAGAGAAATAAATCAACAAGGTACGGATCAAGAACGAATAATCGGTAAGAAATCCCAATCTCAAACCAATATCCGTGGAAGAAGAACTAGAGCTACTAGAATTCCCACCTATGAAACTCCCGAACCTTTCCGGTTATGCAATCAGGTGTTGGGGATACAGGGGAAGCATAATATCTCACCCAAACTAGCAAATCCTACATCCAGCTGTATCCATCCTTCAACACATAACCAAGAAACCTTCGGAAACCATCTACCTCAACCTTCGAAAAGCATCCGTTATACAAGTTATGGCGATACTCCCGAACTCCCGCCCCAGTACTGGGTGGCGTCGAGGTTATCTCACCAACGAACTGCATAAAAGAGATTTTCGATGTCGGCGAACATATCTCAAGTATTCCAGAATTGCAACGATAAAATTATGATGACAACACCTCAGAGCTCAACTCCCCGGGACACTTCCACTAAACCCCTGACAGGAGGCACCAAGACAATGTTCTCATCATAAGCCATCGGAACGATTCCAAGATACTCGCGTGATCCTAAAATTTTTTAGTGAAATTTGAGAAGAGAAGAGTCAAAACTCTACGTCAGGATGCCTTACCAGAGCGATGAGGAGACTGGGAAGTAAAAAGAATTCCTAATCTCTCCGATATATAATTCCTAAATGACTCAAAACATTTTTCTAGACACAACTCGGCCGCTAAAAACGATCAAGCAATGGGGCTCCTAAGGTCGGGGAAGGCTCTGATTACCAACTTGTAACACCCTCGATGCGACTATAGCTCCCACGTGTCGAGGCACGACTTAGAGACATAATCGCATTGAAGGCATATGTCGCAAGTTAGGCAATCTTCACAACATCCCATGTAATATGAATAATAAAGGGGAGAACATAGTTGGCTTACACTCGCCACGTCACATCAAGTACATAAATAACATCCATCATCCAAACACTCATGGCCCGACTACGGCGCCAAAATAGAAAGAAACCCAACATGCGACAACGGTCCCAATCAACCCCAACTAGGCACCACTACTGATCATCAGGAAAGAAACGTAGTAACGCTGAGAGTCCTCGTCGAACTCCCACTTGAGCTCGTACTCGTCACCTGGAGCGGAATCACCTGGACCTGCATCTGGAGTTATAGTATCTGTGAGCCACAGGGACTCAGCAATCTCGCACCCTCGCGATCAAGACTATTTAAGCTTATAGGAAGGGTAAGGCAAATATATGTGGAGCTGCAGCAAGCGACTAGCATATATGGTGGCTAACTTATTCGCAAAAGAGAGCGAGAAGAGGAGGCAAAGCACGAGCGAGAAACTAGAGGAACAACCTGCGCAAGCATTACTCCAACACCGTGTCCACTTCCCGGACTCCGCCGAGAAGAGGCCATCACGGTAACACACTCAGTTGATTCATTTTAATTAATTAAGGTTCAAGTTATCTACAACCGGACATTAACAAATTCCCATCTGCCCATAACCGTGGGCACGGCTTTCGAAAGTTCAATCCCTGCAGGGGAGTCCCAACTTAGCCCATGACAAGCTCTCACGGTCAACGAAGGAATAGACCTCCTCCCAAGACGTTCCGATCAGACTCGGTATCTCGGTAATCAAGACACTTCGACAGGTTAAAACAAGACCAGCAACACCGCCCGAATGTGCCGACAAATCCCGATAGGAGCTGCACATATCTCTTTCTCAGGGCACACTCAGATGAACACTACGTACAACTAAAACCAACCCTCAAGTTGCCCCGAGGTGGCGCTGCAAGTGGCTCTATTTGGACCAACACTCAGAGGAGCACTGGCCCGGGGGGGTTAAAATAAGATGACCCTCGGGCTCCGGTAACCCAAGGGAAAAAGAGGCTAGGTGGCGAATGGTAAAACCAAGGTTGGGCATTGCTGGAAAAGCTTTAATCAAGGCGAACTATCAAGGGGTTCCCATTATAACCCAACCGCGTAAGGAACGCAAAATCCGGGAACATAACACCGATATGACGGAAACTAGGGCGGCAAGAGTGGAACAAAACACTAGGCGAGAGGCCGAGCCTTCCACCCTTTACCAAGTATATAGATGCATTAAGATAACATAGCAATATAATGATATCCCAACAAGTAAATAAATGTTCCAACAAGGAACGGCCTCCAATCTTCACCTGCAACTAGCAACGCTATAAGAGGGGCTGAGCAAAGCGGTAACATAGCCAATCAACGGTTTGCTAGGACAATGGTGGGTTAGAGGTTTGACATGGCAATTGGGAGGCTGACAAGCAAAAGGTAGGCATCGTAGCATTGGCATAGCAAAGAGCGAGCAAACTAGCATAGCAAAGATAGTAGTGATTTCGAGGGTATGATCATCTTGCCTGCACAGTTGTCAGAGTTGACTGGATCCTCAAAGCAAACTCAACGGGCTCCTCGGTAGCGAACTCGTCTCCCGGCTCTACCCAAACAAGACAAACAAGCAACAAGGATACAATCAACCACGTGCAAGACCAAGCAATATGATGAAATGATGATATGCTATGCGGGATGCGATGCGGGATGCAAAATGCAAGATATGACAGGAAATGCATGAACCTGGCCTCAACTTGGAATTCCAAGGGTGCCACTGGAAAGATGAGATGAAATCGCTTGAAAACGATATAAAGAACGCTGGAATCGGAGTTACGGTTTGGAAATGGCAAGCATTTTAAGAATGACACCGGTCTGCGATTTACAGCAAGTAGGCATCTAAATGCAATGAAATGAACATGCTACAGCCACCAAACATGACAACAAAATACATGGCAGGGATGCACACAAGATGCTTAACAAAAGACTAGCACTGAGCCACGGCCAATTCATCCATTATGAGGTTCAAACAAGCATGGCAAAAACGCAAATGCAAAACAGATTCCAGACTTAGTGAAATTAACACTTGTCTGAAATTTCAGATCACGAAGCCCTCTTCGGAGCAGCAAAACAACATGATACATGACCTGATTATGACAAGTAAGAACATGGCATGGAGCTACTCAACAAGCTTAACAAAAGACCCAAAGTGACCTGGGGCCAAAAGGGTTCACAAAATATACTAACAGGCACACGAACATAGCTAAAACACAATCAGTTTTCAGACTTAGTGAAAACTGAGACATGCTGAAATATAACTCACGAAGGCATGTAAACAAGCTCGATGCACTCACTACGGTGCAAGTCATGGCAAGGCAAGCATACATCCATTAAGAAGGCACAAAATGCTAGCTAGACATGGCAAGAACAATGGCATAGCATGCACGGATCAACTACAATAACATCGGCAAAATCGCAAACGAGTTGACGATCTGCCCAGATTCACCACGAAGCAAAAGTAGAGCTCGATTGACTCAAGCTAGGGTGCTCCATAATTGCAAACAAAGACATGGATGGATAGAGCATAACATGATTAACAAAACTCCTTTACTGATCATCCTCAAAAGAGGCACGGATCACTAGGAAACAAGCTGAACATATGGCATCATGAACTAAATAATCCCAGACTTAGTGAAAACTAGTAAGTCCCTGAAAACAGATTTACCGGGTGCCTCACTTTGCAAGCTTGCACAAGTCACCACACACATCCCAAAATGCATGGGTTGCACCTCTGGAAAGATAACAAAATTCTTAACAAAACATATGAAGGACTCACAGGCATAGCATGCACACAACAATCATGGCAAAAATGACAAAAGTCTAAGATGAACTAGCAGATCTGACAATTAACTCACGAAGCCTCCTTCTAACAGCATTTTGAGCATCAAGATGAACTCAAATGAAAATGATTCAATGGAATGAAATGATGTACTCGTCGAGGGCGGAACATTTTTATATGCTATATGTCCAAAACGGAGCTACGAATGCAAAGTTACAGCAGGTCAAAGATCGCATAAAAATTAGGGTTCGGAGGGAAAAAGTCAACCGGGGGATATTTCAGATCTGATCTGGCGCGGTTCCCGAGGCTCGCCGAAGTTCATGCACTGTTCACCGCCGGAGTTCGTGACGACCGGAGAGGAGGAGGCCGCGAGGCTCCCGGGTCGATGGTCGGCAGCGGCGGCGTGAGGCAGCGGCGCAGGGCGGGAGGCGGGACCGGGAGCGGCAGTGGCGCGGCGGCCGGTCAGCGGCGGGTGGCCCGCGGCGCGCGGCTCCGGCCACCGGAGTCGGAAGAGGCGGCGGGATGGAGGCGCGGGCGCGGCCCGGGGGCGGCGGCGGGGGCGCCTCGGGCCCTCACGGGCCGGCGGGAGCAGGTGGCAACGATGACTGCGGCGGCGGATCGGACGTCCGGCTCGCCGGACACGTCCGGCGGCAGCGAGGGATTTTTTTTAGGGTTTCGAGAGGAGAGATCCGAAAACGGAGGGGTGTATTTATAGGCATAAGTGGAGCTAGGAGAGTCCAAATGAGGTGCGGTTTTCGGCCACGCGATCGTGATCGAACACTCTAGGACATGGAGCAGAGTTTGGTGGGTTTTGGGCCAAATTGGAGGGGTGTTGGGCTGCAACACACACGAGGCCTTTTCGGTCCCTCGGTTAACCGTTGGAGTATCAAACGAAGTCCAAATGATACGAAACTTGACAGGCGGTCTACCGGTAGTAAACCAAGGCCGCTTGGCAAGTCTCGGTCCAATCCGGAAATGTTTAATCCCCACACACGAAAGAAAGCTAGAAATGACCACCGGAGGAGAACGAAGCGCCGGAATGCAAAACGGACAACGGGGAAAATGCTCGAATGCATGAGATGAACACGTATGCAAATGCAATGCACATGATGACATGATATGAGATGCATGACAACGAAAACAAACACGGAGACAAAGACCCGAACCCGAGAAATAAATATAACTTAACGCCGGAAACGGCAAGAGTTGGAGTACAAATTGGGAAAGTTACATCCGGGGTGTTACAACACTCCACCACTACGAAAGGATCTCGTCCCGAGATCTAGGACTGAAAGAACGCCGGGTACTCAGAACGGAGGTGATCCTCGCGTTCCCAGGTAGCTTCACGGTCGGAATGGTGTGACCACTTGACTTTGAGAAATTTGATTGACTTGTTGCGAGTCTTGCGTTCAGTCTCTTCAAGAATAGCAACTGGGTGCTCACGATAAGAGAGATCTTCTTGGAGCTCAATGTCCTCGAAGTTGACGGTGCGGTCAGGAGTCTTGAAGCACTTTCGAAGCTGAGAGACATGGAACACGTCATGAACATTTGCAAAGTTTGAAGGAAGCTCGAGTTGATAGGCGAGGTCGCCTCTCTTGCTGACAATCTTGAAAGGTCCCACGTATCTAGGGGCAAGCTTCCCTTTGATACCGAAGCGACGAGTACCTTTCATAGGAGAGACACGGAGGTAAACATGATCTCCGATCTCGAAAGCCAAATCACGGTGCTTACTATCATAGTAGCTCTTCTGGCGGGATTGGGCTGCTTTGAGGTTATCACGAATGACTTTGCACATTTCTTCTGCTTCTGTGATTAAGTCATTACCCAAAAGCTGACGTTCACCGGTTTCAGACCAGTTGAGAGGGGTACGGCACTTCCTGCCATACAGAATTTCAAATGGGGCCTTGCCCGAACTTGCTTGAAAACTATTGTTGTAGGAGAATTCAGCATAAGGAAGACAATCCTCCCACTTCATGCCGAAGGAGATCACACAAGCCCTGAGCATATCTTCAAGAATCTGGTTGACACGCTCGACTTGACCGCTTGTTTGAGGATGGAAAGCAGTGCTGAAGCGGATGTTAGTGCCCATGGCCTTCTGAAAAGAATCCCAAAACTTGGAGGTAAAGATGCTGCCACGGTCTGAAGAGATCACTTGAGGAATACCGTGCAGAGAGACAATGCGAGAGGTATAGAGTTCCGCCAATTGAGCTGCAGTGATCGACTCTTTGATAGGCAGAAAGTGAGCCACTTTGGTGAGTTTGTCGATGACAACGAATATAGCATCATTGCCACGCTTGGACTTTGGAAACCCAGTCACGAAGTCCATTTCAATGTGGTCAAACTTCCATTCTGGAATGGCAAGAGGTTGGAGGAGACCTGCTGGCCTTTGGTGTTCTGCCTTCACTCTTCTGCAGACATCACATTCATTCACGAATTGAGCGATCTCGCGCTTCATTCGAGTCCACCAATAAGCTTGCTTAAGGTCCTGATACATCTTCGTGCTCCCAGGGTGGATGGAGAGGAGAGAATTGTGAGCCTCGTTCATGATCACTTTACGGAGGTCACCTTTGGGCACAACAATACGATCCTCGAAGAAGAGAGTGTCCTTGTCATCAAGGCGGTAGCACTTGTACTTGGACTGACTCTTGGCAATCCCAATCTTCACCTTTTTCACCATAGCATCAAGAAGCTGGGCTTGGCGAATCTGGTCTTCTAAGGTAGGAGAGACTTGAAGGTTGGCGAGGAAACCTTGAGGAACAACTTGCAGATTAAGTTTGCGGAAAGCTTCACAAAGCTCGGGTTGATAAGGCTTAAGAATCAGACTGTTGCAGTAGCCTTTCCTGCTCAAAGCGTCAGCAATCACATTGGCCTTGCCTGGAGTATACTCGATACTCGGATTATACTCTTGAATCATTTCGACCCATCGAGTTTGCCTGAGGTTGAGATTAGGCTGAGTGAAGATGTACTTGAGACTCTTGTGATCAGTGAAAATGTCCACTTTTCTTCCCAATAGAAGATGTCTCCAAGTCAAAAGAGCATGCACAACTGCCGCCAACTCGAGATCATGAGTGGGGTAGTTCTTCTCATTAGGCTTCAACTGGCGAGATGTATAAGCAACAACTTTCTTCTCTTGCATCAAAACTGCGCCAAGACCTTGGAGAGAGGCATCACAAAAGACCTCGTACGGCTTGGATTCATCAGGCGGAGTCAGAACTGGAGCAGTGATCAACTTCTCTTTCAAAGTGTTGAAAGCAATATCACACTCCGGAGACCAAACGTACTTGACGTGCTTCTGAAGAAGATTTGAGAGAGGCTTCGCGATCTTAGAAAAGTTTTCAACGAATCTTCGGCAATAGCTTGCGAGACCGAGAAAACTGCGGAGTTGCTTCACGTTCTGAGGAGGTTCCCAATTCACAATTGCAGACACCTTCTCAGGATTCACGGCAATGCCCTTGGCAGAGATGATATGACCAAGATAAAGAACCTCATCGAGCCAAAATTCACACTTGGAGAACTTGGCGTAGAACTGATGTTCCCTGAGCTTATCGAGAACCAAACGCAAGTGCTTGGCATGATCTTCCTTGTTCTTGGAGAAAACCAGAATGTCGTCGAGATAGACCAAAACGAAGTCATTGGTGTAGGCGTTGAAGATGAAGTTCATCATGCGAGAGAACGTCGGAGGAGCGTTGGCGAGGCCAAAAGACATGACAGTGTATTCATATGAACCAAAGCTTGTTCTGAATGCTGTCTTGGGAATATCTTCTTCACGAATGCGAATCTGGTGATAACCCATACGGAGATCAAGCTTGGAGAATACTTGGGCACCTTTGAGTTGTTCGAACAGCTCATTGATGTTGGGAAGTGGGTATTTGTTCTTGATGGTCTTCTTGTTCACTGGACGGTAATCAACACAAAGTCGGTCCGTTCCATCCTTCTTCTTCACAAAAAGAACACCACAACCCCACGGAGAAGAACTAGGCCGGATGAGACCCATTCTTTCTTGCTCATCGAGTTGCTTCTTCAGCTCCTTCAACTCTTCAGGTCCGAGCTTGTAAGGACGTTTGCACACAGGTTCCGTGCCAGGCTCAAGATCAATAACGAATTCAACTGGCCGGTGCGGAGGCATTCCTGGGAGCTCTTCTGGAAAGACGTCTTGATATTCGCAAACGACTGGAATTTGAGAGATGGCATCCAATTCACCCTTCTCATTGAGAGAAAACAGACGGATAGTATCATCCCGAGCGGCAAAGACAATTACATCCTCAGACGAATGAGTCAATTGAATCTGCCTGGCTGCACAATCAAGCTGAGCCTTGTGCTTAGAAAGCCAATCCATTCCAAGAATAAGATCAATATCCGAGTTACCAAGAACCACCGGAGAAGAGAGAAACTTGTAATCGCCCAACGTGATAGAGACATCCGGGACGCAATTGTTAGAAGTCATTTGCTTGCCCGGAGACACAATCTTCAATGGAACAGGAATCCTTTCGTTCACAAAATCATGCTTGGCCACAAATGGAGTTGAAATAAAAGAAAGCGATGCACCAGTGTCAAAAAGAACTTTTGCAGGAACATCATTAACAGGAAGGTTACCCATGATCACATCTGGTGAGTCCTCAGCCTGAGCTGCATTCAGCAAATTGACCTTGGCGTGCTTGGTGTTATGCTTGACCACAGCTGTACTTGTCGAGCTGACAGGAGGAGGAGGAGGAAGACGCCTCTGGTTGAGACACTTGTTGGCATAGTGACCCTTCTGTTGGCACTTGTTGCACGTGACCTCTGAAAGCGGATGGTGATACGGAGCACTCGATCTTGGAGCTTGAGACGAAGTCTTGTTCTGAAAGCCAGGGTTGGGTGGGTGGGAAGAACCACTGCCACCTTTGCTCTTCTGCTGATACGGCTGACGGAACGGAGGAGGAGGAAGCCAAAACTTCTGCTGCTTGGCCACTTGAGTAGAGGAAGAAGGAGTAACATCTCTGACTCACTTCTTGGAAGCATCACACCTCAACTGAGCCACCTCTTGCTTCAGTGCCATGTTGTAGAACTCATCGTACCTCAAGGGCTCAAAGAGAACAAGAGCGAGCTGAATTTCTTCTCTGAGACCACCCCTGAACTGATATATCATGCTCTTCTCATCAGGCACGTCCTGCTTGGCAAAGTGGGCGAGCTTCTGGAACAACTTGTTGTAGTCATAGACAGACAAAGAGCCTTGCTTCAGATTGCGGAATTCCTCACGCTTGCTTTCAACCACGCTCTGCGGAATATGATGAGCTCGGAAATCTCGACGGAAATCATCCCAAGTGATAACACGTCCACCTCTGGAATCCTTGTACTGCTGGAACCATTCTGCAGCTTGATCTTTGAGTTGGAAGGAAGCGAACTTGACAAAGTCCTCAGGCCTGACGTTACTGCACTCGAAATGCTTACACAGATCCACAAGCCAATCGTCAGCATCGGTTGCCTCAACACAATTGCTGAAAGTCTTTGGCCCGTTAGCAAGGAACTGGTTGAGTGTAGCAAAGTGACTCTGATTGCTGCCTTGATTCCCTTGACTGCCTTGATTGCGCTCTTGAAGAATTTGCATGATCAGCTGAGTGTTTGCATTGGTTGCGGCCATCACAGCTTGCCATGCCTCTGGAGGAGGTGGAGGTGGTGGCGGATCAGGATTCGGAGTCGTGCGCGTTGGAGGAGCCATCCTGAAGAGGTTGACCACCATTAGCACATTGACAGATAAATATTGAAGCTGAATCCAACGGAATGAAAATTGCAACATATAGTCTTCACATCCGAACAAAATGAACGAATGCATTCCTCTTGAAATGGTCACATATCCATAAATTGAGAAGCCACGTAGAATTAAGGTAGAGAAATAAATCAACAAGGTACGGATCAAGAACGAATAATCGGTAAGAAATCCCAATCTCAAACCAATATCCGTGGAAGAAGAACTAGAGCTACTAGAATTCCCACCTATGAAACTCCCGAACCTTTCCGGTTATGCAATCAGGTGTTGGGGATACAGGGGAAGCATAATATCTCACCCAAACTAGCAAATCCTACATCCAGCTGTATCCATCCTTCAACACATAACCAAGAAACCTTCGGAAACCATCTACCTCAACCTTCGAAAAGCATCCGTTATACAAGTTATGGCGATACTCCCGAACTCCCGCCCCAGTACTGGGTGGCGTCGAGGTTATCTCACCAACGAACTGCATAAAAGAGATTTTCGATGTCGGCGAACATATCTCAAGTATTCCAGAATTGCAACGATAAAATTATGATGACAACACCTCAGAGCTCAACTCCCCGGGACACTTCCACTAAACCCCTGACAGGAGGCACCAAGACAATGTTCTCATCATAAGCCATCGGAACGATTCCAAGATACTCGCGTGATCCTAAAATTTTTTAGTGAAATTTGAGAAGAGAAGAGTCAAAACTCTACGTCAGGATGCCTTACCAGAGCGATGAGGAGACTGGGAAGTAAAAAGAATTCCTAATCTCTCTGATATATAATTCCTAAAGACTCAAAACATTTTTCTAGACACAACTCGGCCGCTAAAAACGATCAAGCAATGGGGCTCCTAAGGTCGGGGAAGGCTCTGATTACCAACTTATAACACCCTCGATGCGACTATAGCTCCCACGTGTCGAGGCACGACTTAGAGACATAATCGCATTGAAGGCATATGTCGCAAGTTAGGCAATCTTCACAACATCCCATGTAATATGAATAATAAAGGGGAGACAACATAGTTGGCTTACACTCGCCACGTCACATCAAAGTACATAAATAACATCCATCATTCAAACACTCATGGCCCGACTACGGCGCCAAAATAGAAAAGAACCCAACATGCGACAAGGCCCCGAATCAACCCCAACTAGGCACCACTACTGATCATCAGGAAAAGACACGTAGTAACGCTGAGAGTCTTCGTCGAACTCCCACTTGAGCTCGTACTCGTCACCTGGAGCGGAATCACCTGGACCTGCATCTGGAGTTATAGTATCTGTGAGCCACAGGGACTCAGCAATCTCGCACCCTCGCGATCAAGACTATTTAAGCTTATAGGAAGGGTAAGGCAAATATATGTGGAGCTGCAGCAAGCGACTAGCATATATGGTGGCTAACTTATTCGCAAAAGAGAGCGAGAAGAGGAGGCAAAGCACGAGCGAGAAACTAGAGGAACAACCTGCGCAAGCATTACTCCAACACCGTGTCCACTTCCCGGACTCCGCCGAGAAGAGGCCATCATGGTAACACACTCAGTTGATTCATTTTAATTAAGTTAAGGTTCAAGTTATCTACAACCGGACATTAACAAATTCCCATCTGCCCATAACCGCAGGCACGGCTTTCGAAAGTTCAATCCCTGCAGGGGAGTCCCAACTTAGCCCATGACAAGCTCTCACGGTCAACGAAGGAATAGACCTCCTCCCAAGACATTCCGATCAGACTCGGTATGTCGGTAATTCAAGACACTTCGACAGGTTAAAACAAATCCAGCAACACCGCCCGAATGTGCCGACAAATCCCGGTAGGAGCTGCACATATTTCTTTCTCAGGGCACACTCAGATGAACACTATGTACAACTAAAACCAACCCTCAAGTTGCCCCGAGGTGGCGCTGAGGGTGGCTCTATTTGGACCAACACTCAGAGGAGCAGTGGCCCGGGGGGGTTTAAAATAAGATGACCCTCGGGCTCCGGTAACCCAAGGGAAAAAGAGGCTAGGTGGCGAATGGTAAAACTAAGGTTGGGCATTGCTGGAAAAGCTTTAATCAAGGCGAACTATCAAGGGGTTCCCATTATAACCCAACCGCGTAAGGAACGCAAAATCCGGGAACATAACACCGATATGACGGAAACTAGGGCGACAAGAGTGGAACAAAACACTAGGCGAGAGGCCGAGCCTTCCACCCTTACCAAGTATATAGATGCATTAAGATAACATAGCAATATAATGATATCCCAACAAGTAAATAAATGTTCCAACAAGGAACGGCTCCAATCTTCACCTGCAACTAGCAACGCTATAAGAGGGGCTGAGCAAAGCGGTAACATAGCCAATCAATGGTTTGCTAGGACATGGGGGGTTAGAGGTTCAACATGGAAATTAGGAGGCTGACAAGCAAAAGGTAGGCATCGTAGCATTGGCATAGCAAAAGAGCGAGCAAACTAGCATAGCAAAGATAGTAGTGATTTCGAGGGTATGATCATCTTGCCTGCACAGTTGTCAGAGTTGACTGGATCCTCAAAAGCAAACTCAACGGGCTCCTCGTTAGCGAACTCGTCTCCCGGCTCTACCCAACAAGACAAACAAGCAACAAGGATACAATCAACCACGTGCAAGACCAAGCAATATGATGAAATGACGATATGCTATGCGGGATGCGATGCGGGATGCAAAATGCAAGATATGACAGGACATGCATGAAGCTGGCCTCAACTTGGAATTCCAAGGGTGTCACTGGAAATATGAGATGAAATCGCTTGAAAACGATATAAAGAACGCCGGAATCGGAGTTACGGTTTGGAAATGGCAAGCGTTTTAAGAATGACACCGGTCTGCAATTTACAGCAAGTAGGCATCTAAATGCAACGAAACGAACATGCTACAGCCACCAAACAAGACAACAAAATACATGGCAGGGATGCACACAAGATGCTTAACAAAAGACTAGCACTGAGCCACGGCCAATTCATCCATTATGAGGTTCAAACAAGCATGGCAAAAACGCAAACGCAAAACAGATTCCAGACTTGGTGAAATTAACACTTGTCTGAAATTTCAGATCACGAAGCCCTCTTCGGAGCAGCAAAACAACATGATACATGACCTGATTATGACGAGAAAGAACATGGCATGGAGCTACTCAACAAGCTTAACAAAATACCCAAAATGACCTGGGGCCAAAAGGGTTCACAAAATATACTAACATGCACACGAACATAGCTAAAACACAATCAGTTTTCAGACTTAGTGAAAACTGAGACATGCTGAAATATAACTCACGAAGGCATGTAAACGAGCTCGATGCACTCACTACGGTGCAAGTCATGGCAAGGCAAGCATACATCCATTAAGAAGGCACAAAAATTCTAGCTAGACATGGCAAGAACAATGGCATAGCATGCACGGATCAACTACAATAGCATTGGCAAAATCGCAACCGAGTTGACGATCTGCCCAGATTCACCACGAGGCAAAAGTAGAGCTCGATTGACTCAAGCTAGGGTGCTCCATAATTGCAAGTAAAGACATGGATGGATAGAGCATAACATGGTTAGCAAAACTCCTTTACTGATCATCCTCAAAAGAGGCACGGATCACTAGGAAACAAGCTGAACATATGGCATCATGAACTAAATAATCCTAGACTTAGTGAAAACTAGTAAGTCCCTGAAAACAGATTTACCGGGTGCCTCACTTTGCAAGCTTGCACAAGTCACCACACACATCCCAAAAATGCATGGGTTGCACCTCTGGAAAGATAACAAAATTCTTAACAAAACATATGAACGACTCACAGGCATAGCATGCACACAACAATCATGGCAAAAATGACAAAAGTCTAAGATGAACTAGCAGATCTGACAATTAACTCACGAAGCCTCCTTCTAACAGCATTTTGAGCATCAAGATGAACTCAAATGAAAATGATTCAATGGAATGAAATGATGTACTCGTCGAGGCGAACATTTTTATATGCTATATGTCCAAAACGGAGCTACGAATGCAAAGTTACAGCAGGTCAAAGATCGCATCAAAATTAGGGTTCGAAGGGAAAAAGTCAACCGGGGGGATATTTCAGATCTGGATCTGGCGCGGTTCCCGAGGCTCGCCAGAGTTTGTGCACTGTTCACCACTGGAGTTCGTGACGGCCGGAGAGGAGGAGGCCGGCGAGGGGCTCCCGGGGTCGGTGGTGGCGGCAGTGGCAGCGTGAGGCGGCGGCGCGGGGCGGCGTGAGGCGGCGACCGGGAGGCGGCGGTGGCGCGGCGAGCTCCGGTCGGCGGCGGGGTGGCCCGCGGCGGCGGCGGCGGCTCCCGCCACCAGAGTCGGAAGAGGCGGCGGGGATGGAGGCGCGGGGCGCGGCCCGGGTGTCCGGCGGCGGGGGCCGGCCTCGGGCCCTCACGGGCCGGTGCGGGAGGCGACAGGTGGCGACGGTTGACTGGCGGCGGCGGATCGGACGTTGTCCGGCTCGCCCGGACATGTCCGGCGGCGGCGGAAGGGATTTCTTTTTTTAGGGTTTCGAGAGGGAGAGAGATTCGAAAACGGAGGGGATGTATTTATAGGCATAAGTGGAGCTAGGAGAGTCCAAATGAGGTGCGGTTTTCGGCCACGCGATCGTGATCGAACGCTCTAGGACATGGAGCAGAGTTTGGTGGGTTTTGGGCCAAATTGGAGGGGTGTTGGGCTGCAACACACACGAGGCCTTTTCGGTCCCTCGGTTAACCGTTGGAGTATCAAACGAAGTCCAAATGGTACGAAACTTGACAGGCGGTCTACCGGTAGTAAACTAAGGCCGCTTGGCAAGTCTCGGTCCAATCCGGAAATGTTTAATCCCCACACACGAAAGAAAGATAGAAATGACCACCGGAGGAGAACGAAGCGCCGGAATGCAAAACGGACAACGGGGAAAATGCTCGAATGCATGAGATGAACACGTATGCAAATGCAAAACACATGATGACATGATATGAGATGCATGACAACGACAACAACACACGGAGACAAAGACCCGAACCCGAGAAATAAATATAACTTAACGCCGGAAACGGCAATAGTTGTAGTACAAATTGGGAAAGTTATATCTGGGGCGTTACACCTTGCTTGGTGTGGTGGTATCCGCGGCTCAGACTACCCGTGCATAGTTATAGGGGTACAAAAAGTGTACCCCTCTTTTTGTACACCGACAGGAGCCCCCGGGCCTGGGCCACACATAAGCGCAACGCGGGCTAGGCCCAAAAACGGTGCGCGGGCAGGCGGGGCAGTTTTTACCGCGGTAAGATTCTTCGCGCGCTACGCTTCCCACGATTCCCGCGTGTGGCGCGGCGTGGGGAGGCGCATGTGACGTGGGCGGCATGCGTGGGGTTGGTTCCCGCGGGCATGCGTCACATCACAGTTAATGTGAAAGGAGGCGGCCCGTGTTTTCCCCCATAAGAAGGAATAACCGTGGGCGCGCTGCTCACTTTCTCCTCTTTCCTCGTGCCTTCTCCAATCTCAGAGCCGCCGTTTCCTCTCTTCCTTCCCTCCTAAGCTTCCACCGTCGCCCGCCGACGTTGCTTTGCCATCCCCCTTCCTCAGTCCTCTAACTTTCTTAGCCACCATGGCGCCCAAATCCGCCAAGAGCAAGGGGGTGGCTAAGGGCGCTGGGACTATGGAGCCGCCGGAGAGTGCGCTATTGGGGGACCGGACGAAATCCGCCTTCTTCTTCCCCTCGACGGTTGATGTTCGTGAGCTCCGGGCCTCCTTCAGGCCTCTATGGGGAGTGAAGACGGGGGGAGAGAATTCGGGACATCCGGCGACGCGCGTCATTCCTGCCGCCTGCGCTGATCCTGCCCCAAATCGGTATCCCTTTTTCGTCGATTATCTTTCTTGCGGGTTATGTCCCCCTTTTTCCGATTTTTTCTGCGACATCATGCACACCTTCGGCTTTCGCCTCTTGGATTTTACTCCGAATGCGGTGGCATGCATGGCTTTCTTCGCGCATCTTTGCGAAGGCTTTGCCGGGGTGCAGCCCAACATGGCACTCTTCCGCCATTATTTCTCCCCTCGGATCCAACCGGCAGGTGCCGTCTCTGGTTGCGTCACCTGGATCCCAAGATCCAAGGGGGCGTACCCGGACGGTGCCGTGAAGGAGAGGTGGGAGGAATGGCGTGGCCAGTGGTGCTGGATTGAAGATGAAGACCCGCCGGAATTCTGCAAGGTCCGCCGAGTGCTGCCGGTCTGTGGTAGCGATTGGAGTGATGTCGACGTCGCCGACGGGAGGCTCACTGTCGCCACCACCAGGATTCTCCGGCTCACCCGGGCTGGACTCACCCTTGAGATGATCGGGGCAGACTTCATTCATCGCCGGATCGCCTCATTGCACAACAAGGGGAGGTCAGCCTGGCTTTTTACTTATCCGGATGACATTATGCGACTCCGCCCCGGCCTCGACCACAATTTCATGGTGATGGCGCATGCCCACTTCTGCCAGCGGCTTTTTCAGCTTGATGTGGGTCGCGACGACGAGGTCGAACAGACTGGCAAGGCCGCGAGCGCCACCGCAAAGGTCGGCAAGGCCATCAAGGGGCCGTTTTTCTAGTTGCCAGCGGGGGTGGTCCCGTTGTGCAATAATTCACGTCGGTCCGAGATCATCACTATGATGCCGGACTGTAATGCGCACGGCCCTGTCCCGAGCTGGAAGGAGCCGAAGGATGCTGATGTGCAGCAATTCTTTGACACCCTGATTGAGGTTAATGTCAATGCTGACGCCGAGCGGTGGCTTGTCATGGACACCAACCAGGCAAAGCTGGACTACATCGCCACTAGGGCGAGGGAGGCACAGCTTGCCATGGAGGCCGGCAGCACCGGGGGTGTGGAGGACAAGGCCGCAATAGTTGCGGAGGAAGAGGAGCTCACCCGGTGGGCGGCGGCCTCCGGGGAGGTTAGCAGCGCCGACACGGGAGCTCCGCTTGTCGAAGATGCGGCCGACGAGTCGTCGGGGGAGGAGGATGCGGCAGCGGGCTCGACGCCAGCCAGGGGAAGAGGGCGAGTCCTGCGGCGGGCTGGCTCTGGCGAGCCGGTCCGGCCCGGCAGGGCTGCGTGGCCTCAATTGACCCTGGAGGGGTCCGGGCGTCATACGAGGGCCACGGCAGCGAAGAGGCTGACAAAGGCCGCTGAGAAGAAGAAGATAACTGCCCCTTCCCCGTCTGGGCGCGCACAAACCCCGCCTTCTTCGCCTCCTCCGGCAGATGTCGACTCGGATGTTGACGCGGAGCTCCCTTTTGATCTTGGGCCTCTCAGCTCGAAGAGGAAAAGGGGAGTGGTGGAAGAGGAGGAGATGGATGACGAGTAAGTACTCTGTTCCTTACTGCCATTTCCATTCCTCTGAATTAAGTCACTCATCTTGATCCGTTTTTGCTTTTGTAGGGATGCAAAGACATTGGCCCAACGGGTGAAGAGGGCGAAGGCCTCGGCGAGTAGTCAGCCCCCGGCTGGGGCTTCAAAGACGCCACTGGTGGTGTTGAGCAGCCCGGACGGCAGCCCCCGGCATAGCCCCCAGCGTAAGTTCGTCACCCTCCTCTTATTCGACACGTGGTAGGCATTCGATGCTATGGTGTTGACCTTGTCGGGTTTGCAGGAGGGGAGCGGCAGCAGGAGGAGCCGCAGAGGGCTACCCCCAACACACCACCCCCATCGACTACGCCGCCGCAAGGGGCGTCCCCAGCAAGGGCATCAAGCACGGAGCCCACACCCATGGAGGAAGAGGGGAACTTGGGCGCTGGTGACTCTGCCACGGCGTCAAATGCTGGCGGGGAGGGGACTTCTGCTTCACAGCCTGGCACTAGTGAGTCGCCTGTCCTCCGTCTCTGTTTTTCCCTTATTGTTTTTCTTGGCTTCATTGCTCCCATTACTGCCCAGGACCTCCTTCAATAGATATGGAGGACGTGGATACTGTTGTTGGGAATATTGCTGAGGAGGCCGCGGTGGAGGCCGACAGGATTGCCGCCGAGGAGGCCGCTAGAGATGCTGACGAGGTCACCGCCGATGAGGCCGCCAAGGATGCTACCGAGGACATCGCTGCAGGGGCCGCCAAGGCGACCGGTGAGGCTTCTGCCAAGGGTGCCAGCGGTGGGCCTGCCGGGGAAGCCGGCAAGCCCACCGCCGAGGAAGAGGTGGTTGATGATCAGCCTCCCTCCTCCTCAACCTCGGGCCCTGGCAGATATCTGAAGGTGGGCGACGATCTTTTCGTCCATCTTCTAGGGGCGTCAAGTTCCCGAGCGCCCGCCGAAGGGGAAGTCTTTGACGGCGAGGTGCTTGCTGCCACCGGGCTCGAGGTGGTCGATGAACCGGGCATTGGCGGTGATGGTTCTCCAGAAGAGCAGCTTTTCCGTGGCATGGGGGCCAATTTCCGAAAGCTCCAAGTGCTCTACCGTGCTCGCCTGGACAAGGTCAAGTCCAGGATGGCAACGGTGGACAAGGCGGAGGTGGACTTCAAGGCGCGCGTTGCTGAGACGCAGACCTGGTTTCACCAGACTCGCGAGGAGCAGAGGGCCTTTCAGGGGGAATTGGCCAAGCGCGATGTAGAGCTCACCATGAAGATGGCTGACATCGAGAAGGCCCAGGAAAAGGCGGCAAACTTGGCTGCCTCGGCTGAGGCTGCCCGGAACCAGCATCAAGCCGCATTGGATTCCCAGGAAGAGGACCTCTCCGTGCGTGAGGCGAAGCTTGCCGCAACGCTCCGCGGCAAGGATGAGGAGCTCGAGGCCCTTGTCGTGCAACGGACTCGCGAGCTGGAGCAGAGGCACAAAGAGGCACTCAATGCCCAAGCTCTGGCCCATGCCGGCAAGGTGAAGGAGTTGGAGGTAGAGCGGGACGAGCTGAAGGAGCAGGCCCTCAAGCTGTCCAACGAGAAGAGCACTATCGGTGTCAAAACCGGTGGATCTCGGGTAGGGGGTCCCGAACTGTGCGTCTAGGTCGGATGGTAACAGGGGGCAGGGGACACGAAGTTTTACCGAGGTTCGGGCCCTATCGACGGAGGTAAAACCCCACGTCCTGCTTGATTAATATTGATGGTATGGGTATTACAAGAGTTGATCTACCACGAGATCAGAGAGGCTAAACCCTAGAAGCTAGCCTATGGTATGATTGTTGATGTGCATGTTGTCCTACGGACTAAAACCCTCCGGTTTATATAGACACCGGATAGGGTTAGGGTTACATAGAGTCGGTTACAATGGTAGGAGATCTGAACATCCGTATCGCCAAGCTTGCCTTCCACGCCAAGGAAAGTCCCTTCCGGACACGGGACAAAGTCTTCAATCTTGTATCTTCATAGTCCAGGAGTCCGGCTTGAAGGTATAGTTCGGCTATCCGAACACCCCCTAATCCAGGACTCCCTCAGTAGCCCCTGAACCAGGCTTCAATGACGACGAGTCCGGCGCGCAAATTGTCTTCGGCATTGCAAGGCGGGTTCCTCCTCCAAATACTTCATAGAAGATCTTGAACAAAGATAGTGTCTGGCTCTGCATAATAAGTTTCCACATATTGCCATAGAGAGAATAATAATATTAACACAAATCTAATCTACTGACGTATTCCGTGGTGCGACACGCCACGGCCAAGCCTTTATCCCAATTGTTTCATTATCCCACCTTAGCACGTTATGCGAGGCGGTTTCCTTGGCACATCTTGTCAAAGCAGAGATCGTGTCCCCTCATTTTGGGATTCTCATCAATACGGGCGTGGGTAACCCAACCGCGCCTTTGATTACGGCGCTTGGAGATAAGCAAGTTTTACCAGGCTGGTGGGGACACATAATCGCGTCCACCCATATAAGGGGATAAGGATCCACCTTTTTACCCACGCCTTCTTCCTCCTTTGCCTATCCATTCTTGCACACTCGAGCTCTAGCGCCCAAGTCCGCACTACCACCTCAACCCTCCCAAGTCATGTCCGGAGCGGGAGGCAAGTGGATGGTCTCCTCCGTCACAGAGGGACACATCAAAAAGTTGACGAAGGCCGGATATCTAGCCAGCGACATCGCGCACCAACTCCCCGAGAAGGGGCAGCTCATCCCCACTCCTTGGCCCCATGAGAGGGTGGTATTTCTCCCCCATTTCCTCCGCGGACTGGGCTTCCCTCTGCATCCATTTGTCCGGGGGCTCATGTTCTACTATGGCCTGGATTTCCACAATCTGGCCCCGAACTTCGTCCTCAACATCTCGGCGTTTATAGTCGTGTGCGAGGCTTTCCTCCGCATCCGCCCTCATTTCGGCTTATGGCTAAAGACCTTCAACGTTAAGCTGAAAGTGATGCGCAGCAGCCAGGCGGAGTGCGGCGGTGCCATGGTTGGCAAGATGGCCAACGTCCTGTGGCTCGAGGGCTCCTTTGTGGAGACCCTGAAGGGGTGGAAATCGGGATGGTTTTACATCACTGAGCCGTGTGACCCCGAATGGGTCGCAGTCCCCGAGTTTCGGTCCGGACCCCCTACGCGGCTCACCTCCTGGAAGGAGACCGGCCTGTCGTGGGGTAAAAAAGGAGAGCTAACCGAACTCCAAACATGCATCCAAACCCTGGTGGACAAGAAGCTCAAGCTTGTCAACGTAGTCCAGGTTATGCTCGTCCACCTAGTCCTCCTGTGTCAACGACGGGCCTTCAACCTGTGGGAGTTCGACCCGGCGCAGCATCAAAATCTAAACAGGCTCTTCGACACGACGTACGAAGATGCCTGGAGGGTGCTTTTCAAGGGCGCCGAGGCTCCCGCATCCGCCGCCGAGGATCGT